>NW_004797544.1:156692-159192 GCF_000002075.1 Aplysia californica | reverse complement strand
GCGTGTGAGAGAGAGTGTGTGTGTGTGTGTATAAGTCTCTCTCTCTTTCTCTCTCTCTCTATCTCTCTCTATCTCTCTCTCTTTTTCTCTTTCTCTCTCTCTCTCTCGCGCGCGTAATTGTATGTGTCCACGGGCATGTCTTCATCATGCACACGTTATGATATCAATCCTTCCATTGGTGACCCTCTTCTTCTTCTTCTTGAAACAATATCTGAAACAGACATCGGCCATCATGGTTCGCCACTCATTTCTCTGCTCGGATGCCTTCCATAAAAGTCTAATTCAACCTAGTCTTTTATTTTTCCATTATCCAGACAGCAGTCTACCATCTCGTACCAGCAAGGATTTAGATCGATTTAATGATTTAATGGGTGTGTTTTGTGGTAGTATAATCGTTTAAACCATTTCAGGAAATTGGCTTGGCTTGTAAACAATTATGAACCATAAACGCCCCTGTCGACAAACGCTAGATTACTAGGGAGTCGGGCTGCTTGGGGCCTACAATATGTTACGGTCGACTCAGCCTTTCCTTGTTTGTTTTCAATAACAATTTTTATTTTATTTCTTCTTTTGTTATTGTCATTTTGTTTCAGCAAAATTACGATACGTCTATTAAAGTGCCAAAGATTAGAGATGTTACTTTAAAAGAATAGCTAACACAAAAATGTAGGAGGAGAGATATGGACGATCGATGTTTGATGGAAAGAAATAGCAAACCACACCAGAAGACCCGCCAACCACCCATACATTAATGACATTTTGTTAGAGCTACTTAACACACAAGCTTCATTTGATAGAATTGAGCAGTGTGGAACAAGTCTCTGCAGGAAGTGATATGCCACATTCTAGCAGGGAGACAAAGCTGCGCAATACAGTAAACTGCCCTAAATAGACGCCCTTCCTTTGATGGTTGTTCTAAGTTGAAAGAATTTCTTCATCGTTCAGTTCGTAATATTTTATTATACATTCTTGCTTGTGATGAAAAAAGGCAGACAACTTAATACACTTTCTCTTGGGATTCTTCTTCGTTCTCTTTTTTTTCAGATCGACTGCGAACATCGTGAAAGATCTTGGAGTCTCTGAGAATTAAAGATCAGGACTAATCCCAAATGATAAAAGCAGTAAAGAGCTGACAATAGCATGGCAATAAATCGTTACAGATTTCCTAGGTAGTCTCGGGACCCAGTCGTCATGAATTATTACTTGTAGAATTCTTTAACAAAGATCTCTTACAGGGTGCAGTGTGCATAATATGTAATGTATCAATCATTCAAGCCACAGAACTACTTTCTGCAAGGAGAAAGTAAAGTAATACAAAACACAGTTAAAGCAAACATTCTTCAAATTAAAGAAATACTTGTAATTATTAGTTCTTCTTGATTGTCAAAATAAAACGATTGTAATATCAGATTCCCAAACACGTGGATTCGTTTTACTTGAGAGGGCTTTTTTAATGTAAAGATTGAAGGAAGTGATTATTATAATTGTGTTTGCCCTAATGAACAGGAGGAAGTGTGTATCTAATCATCTTTGCGCGTTCTTATCATATGATTCATTTCCGATAACCTTGTCATCACAGTGGTTCTGGGCTTCGGCTAGAGCAAGGTGATCAATTTTCTACCGCAGATAGAGAGATACCAGCACTTTTTCTTGCTAGGAAGCATTAAATAAACTTTGTCCTTTGATCGTACTCCCAGATTACACTGCTGTCCTAGATTTTGTGAAAGGGTTCCCTTAACGTGTTAAAGAAGACGTTGCTATTTTTGTAAATTGATAATAATCAGGCAAACTTTTTTTTATCAATGTGCAGAAAGTACAATTATTATAGAGAGCAGTACTGACAGTGACGTTTCACTGCTTAACTAAACAAGACAGACCTGATTTTAAGGTGTCGGTTTAGAAAACCCCCCCAATAAAAACAAGCGAGGAAAGCCAACAGAATAGAGTTTAGACTTTTTTAAAAACCACGTATATTTGTAGGAATCGGTCTTTAGATAGATGCTATATTATGAAACAAGCCAATATTTTCAATACAAATGTAGCAAGAAAAGACAAGTGCCCATTGTGTCTAAGACCACCCCTCCACCACATCTCTCAAACACCGACAAACAGCTTTTATTCCCTCCCCTCTTTTTTCTCAACATACACAGACAAATGCATACAGTCAAATAAAATGATGTACACATACACACATACAAACACACACACGAATACAGACATACACGCACACACGCACACACACTCACGTACTCACACACTCACTCACACACGCACACACACACACACACACACACACACACACACACACACATACTCACACACATACACACATCATGCAGACAATTAATCATGCACAGACACATTTTCAAAAATTAAGAACGATAACTCTCCATTCCTTCAACATACACACACACAGACACACACAATAAACACACGTACACACACACAAACACACGCATACACACTTACACACTTACACACACACACACACACACACACA
>NW_004797544.1:154152-155991 GCF_000002075.1 Aplysia californica | reverse complement strand
AGAGAGAGAGAGAGAGAGAGAGAGAGAGAGAGAGAGATGGAAATAGAGAGAAAGAGAGAAAGAAAGAAAAGGGGGTGGGGTGTAGCTGGGGTAAGGGAGGGCAAAAGATTGCTAAAATGAGAGTAGAAATGGGGGAGAATCCAGGGCAATTGGTGAGAAAATGGAAGAGAGCATACGATATGGAATGAAAACAAAGAAAAGGGTGAGAAAAGGAAGCCAAGAGGAGAGTTATAAAAACGTTTCTTTGATCATTGAGCGAATGTCACAAATTGACTCGGAAAATTGCCCCTGAGATATGTAGTTCATAAAAATTGAGACAAAACAACCCCTTTACTTTCCAGCTTTTTTGGCGGGTCCAAGGTCTCGCCACCAGAAATATTGCAGCGGCTGCATTTTGTGGAAGTGCAGAAAGATTGCTTTGCACAGGTTTTGAATATTATGTTAAAAAATCACGGTGTCCTAATTGAAGATTTTTATTGTCACCGCAATGTTTTTCGACGCGGTGAAATCAGGCGCTCGTCAAATAATTTTATATGGAGTTATTGGTATCACCTTATTAAAGTTTGTTCGTTTGCCTTGCTTTACGTGGAAAAAATACCTATCTATTTTGGATAAAATGTGAGATATTTGCAATTGATGGAGGTTTGGGTTGATTGTATTCCGAGGTAAAATTAGCTAGAAAATGGCCGCTAACGGTTCCATGTTTTTAAATAGACATGAACGGTGTTGAGCCAGCAGGAAAACAAAAATTCAATAAAAATTGTCAAACGGGCGGAAACAATGCTGCTTTCCTCAATGTCATTATTTTGACGAACCACTGATTCCCACGATGTCTAAATTTAAACAAAACAAACAGTCGACTCTGCCAAAAGACAACTTCTTATTGTCAAGAAGAAAATTCATCGTCTTAGATTGTTGATCCTCTTAAACAGTGTTTTAAAATATTTTAAAACGCAAGAGGAAGTGGAAAGCGGTCGTTTCTACGGGTGATTGTCTTAGACAGGTGGTCTTTAGAGCAGATTCGATTTGTAGTTATTATAACTTGAAAATTAGACAACTAGAAAGAGCATTGAAAAGAGAAAAATGATTGCTTCCATAAAAAGGATAGGATAAGTAAGAAAATTGGAAAAACATATGGACCAAACAGTTAGGCATCGATAAAAGAGATTGTACCAAAAATATATGAATACAGCTGTTGTTTAAAAGGGCAAATGGTAGGTAGAGGACAGTAGAAAGGAAGATTGAGACAACTTATTCAATGATTAATGATTCGAATCTGAAGGTGAAACAAGCAAATTGAAAATGAAGAAACATAGATTTGTAATATTTTCCCTATGAAAAGTACATCAGATAGTATATGAGGGTGTGTGTATAGTGTATATATCCGCATGCGTGTGTATAAGAGAATGAAAGTGAAATACATCCATGAATGTATGTATTCTTTCCTGTGTGTGCATTCTTTCTCTTCAAACCCCCCACCCCCACCCCCCAATCCGGCTCATCTTCTTCATCTTCTCTTCCCTTCTCTGTCTTCTCTCGAAACCCTCTCTTCTGTTCGTCGTCCCATTCTTCACCATTCTCCCCCCCCCCGACGTCACTAATGAAGGGGATAAGGTGTGGAATGTGTTAGAAGTAGAACAAACTGTGAGAGGGTAACAGAGCATACACCTTTACCTTGGTGCCTCGTTATCTTTATGAGAACATCGAAAAGGCAGAAAGTAGAGCAAGTGGGGAGGTGGAGTGCAGGAAGATTGTTTTGAGAGAAATGGGTAGGGGGTTGGGTGGGAGGGGAGGGGGGGAATGAGAGAAAATTTGATAAAGAGATAGAGAGAGAAGGGG
>NW_004797544.1:144602-153784 GCF_000002075.1 Aplysia californica | reverse complement strand
AGTAGTAGTAGTAGTAGTAGTAGTAGTAGTAGTAGTAGTAGTAGTAGTAGTAGTAGTAGTAGTAGTAGTAGTTTTATTATTATTCAAAAAACGAGGAAACTTACCAATCAAAATGAGCAGCAGATCCGACACGGCCAGGCTGAAAAGGTAGTAGTTGGTCGTGGTCTGCATAGAGTGAGTCTTAGCGATGACCAAGCACGTACACACGTTGCCCACCACTCCGGACAGGAAGATAATCGAGTAGACGATGGTCAACAGAATCACTGAAGCCAGGTCTCGACGTCGGGGCCCCAACTTCTCCAGGAGTAATTGTGTGACGTCAGTCGTGTTGTTCTTGAACTGGGCGACTGTCTCATTGCTGTACCAGCTGTCGACTTCAATGAGCTCCATGGCGTTTTGTTGTTGGTTTAGTTACGACGCCGCAGTTCCCATGCATTCACAATGCGTAGTTCGGATTCCCGTTTGAAAACATAGAGTTAACACTTCTGGAGACCACCACGATTTCTCAGGAATTACGAAATAAAACTAAGTTTCATTAATTACGAGTGCCCGTAAAAAAAGCAAATTCTAGTTCTTTGATCTGGCCTGAACCGGTATCCTTACAGAAGATAATAAAAGCAGTATCTTTGAAACTGTTCTTTAAATATTGTCTTTTGTGTCAATAAGAATGAATTTGATATTATTTCAATTCTGTAATTGCACTATTTACTCTAATTTTAACCTTGCTTTTATATCAAACAACTCTTAGCAGTCTTCAGAGTGCCTGGCCTGATTTCTCAGATTCAGGAAGCTAAATCCGATTCAGGGCCCCCAAGTAATATAAAATAGTTTCTCGTCTATTCAGAAGGAGATACAGACAGGTATGCAGTCTCTTTAGATCGTGTTTTCAAATTGAACTGACTATGTTTTCGGCGCGTAATATTTTCTTTTGTTATGCCCGTCGAAGTGTGCAAGATTGATCACTTAGAATTAGCTGATATTCTTGCCAAACCAAAGTCTCTCTCTTGAAAGACAAGTTTGAACAACACGTTCTAAAATTATATGAAGTTGTGAGGCTGATACTCTACATGTGGCTATATGCACGGCTATATGACATCACAACAGGACATGTGGCTGATTTAAGACAAAAGAAACGATCACTATACAGCCTTCAACAATCTCCACTCGATCACATCACTAGAGCAGCAATTCCTTCAACAAACTTTCATATTATTCTCCGTCCTACCAAATCCCATTTATTAATGCAGAAACCAAATAGGCTGTATCTGATCTCATCAGCCAATCTATATAAAACGAAAACCAACGTGAATTTAATGAATAGCAATCCCGAAATCAGATCCAATCTGTCACTCCAGAGAACATGCTTGCTCCTTCCAATTCTGTCCAGATATCCAGAGAGAGGTACAGGTTTTTTTTTCTCCAAACTGTTATTTAATCCACGACACATCCGTTTGACAAATAATTCTGAAAATGACAATGTGACTTCATTATGTTACTAGTTAAATACCTAGACTGTTGTATGTTGTACTGTATTGTAAAGCGCTCAGAGCATGTGTACTTTATTCGGGGCTGAGCGCAAATGTCATTTATTATTATTATTACTACAGATTCACTGAAATGAGAAGCTGTGCTCATTTTTTTCTGAAATGTACTTTACATATATGAATGGAACTAAATTATAGAAGTCCTCATGTACACAAAAAAATGAGTCCGTGTTCCCTGTTGAAATACATTCACGATGTGGTATTCAAAGCCATGTTTGGGATCCGGAATCGATAAACGCACTCCGAGTAATACTATGCTCTGAGTTTATGTTCAGAAACGGAAAACAAAATTATTCAATTACTCCACACGCACACACACACACACACACACACACACACACACACACACACACACACACACATATACATACTTATAAACATCACATTATTTGGTGGACATACATATTTTAGAATAACGTCAATGATGCTGTAATATCATGCTTTTAACTCACCTGTCAAAATACTTTAGAATAGAAATAATATCATTCTTTGAGTCCGAAATAAACAACACGGCACAATTTCAAACGGCTTTTGGGGGGTAGCATATTATTATTTAGTGCATCCACACCTTCTGTATGTGTCGCCCGCTTATGTGTCTCCATTGTCGGTACCCGTTATATCAATGTATATAATATACGAATCTGATCTACACCTTGATGTCCTACATAAAAATCTAGAAAAGATTCGATATTTTTGCCGTGGTCACCCGCGAATAATTCCTGTCACATGGTACTCTGGCGTTGGCAGGACTTGGAAACAACCGTCATAAAACTGGCCTATCCAGTGTCTTGCAAGTTACTGAGCTTCAACAGGTGAAGGTAGCTTCTTTTTTAAAGAATTTTATTTACAAATCAATAGTTTTTATAAGAAGACGTAAAAGATAACGAAGACACAATTCACAAAGAAGTATTTGCTGGTGGAACGTCGCAAGCGCGCATGAAGTGCAAAGACCCCACAGACTTACTTACAGCGTTATAATTAAAGTCTAAGGTGGGCCGGACCTACTCGTACAATGAAACATTCCTGGTGCTGTTGTCGTAGTTCCCCTCCAGGGATAAGCTCGAGAGATCTCCGGTTGTAACGACGTACTGTTTTCTTTGCTCATTGAAGCTTCAAGTCGGGAGGATTTGCTGGCTTCTCCTTCCCTCCATCCCTCCAACACATCAACCTTGTCGACTACACCCGGTGCACTGATGCGATGAGATGGCGCAACTGTAGGAGGAAAATAACAAACTGGAGTGGTTATTTTTATTACATTCTTTGAATTAGTCTGAAGCTTAGTGGAAAAGAAACGGATGTTATAGAGTTGGTATTCGCAAATTCTACAAAGGCAAAACTGAGGAAAGGAAAAACAAGATCTTGAAGCTTTGCTTTGTGCCACTGAAATACTGTTTTTTGTTTACAGGTAAATGCAAAGCGATTGGGTGCGCTTCTGAGTTGAAAAGGTTGATTGAAAAAATAAATATGTTTGTTTATTGATGTAAAAGAGAGTTGAATAAACACGATAAAGGCCAACTGGTTCGTATACAACATGGAAAAGAAAGTTATATGTGTGAAGACGTGGTGGAATAAGGCGCTCATCAATTTATGAGTTAATGGGGGGTAAAGGTATCATCTAAAAACCTGTTCATTTGCCTTGCTTTCAGTGACCAGAAGTCAAGATATTTGCAATTGAAGGAGGTGGGGGTCGCCTAGGTGTCAGAGATAAATTTAGAGAGAAAATGGCCGTCAATGTTTGGTTTGGAAACTGCTCATTTGCATTTGTTGTGCCTTTTTCATCAAATAATTTCATAAAAGAAGGAAGATAAATAGGTTTTGTTAATAGTGCTGAGCCAAAAGTTTAGAAATTTGACAAAAATTGTGGGATGGAAAAATGTCAGGTTCTTTTTATTTCATTAACTTGACGAGCACCTGGTTCCACCAGCCTTCGACACATATGAAAAAGTAGCTTATTGCAGAAAACTGTAAAAATATCAGACATTGTTGTTTTTTTTCTATCACTGTCCCGTCATCTTCGCTGTTGTTTTCGTTGCTATCTTTCGTTATTGTTTTGTTTCTTTTAATTTGTGCTATGTATTTTGAAGATTTTGGGGCGTTTTGTGGCCAATACTGGAAGATTGAGTTCTTTTTCCAGTGAGAAATGATGTAACGATGAAGAGCCAGGAGGAGAGGAAAGAGAGATAAATAATTTAAATCGAGTTGAAAATAAATATCCCACCGATTGTGGCTATTAACAATATTGCTGTGAAGCTGGAAGTAGGCTGTGAATCTCAACACAGGAGAACAAAGAAGGCATCAGCTTACGAGAGCTTGTAGACAGGAAAATCACAATAATACTAATAATAATAATAATAATAATAATAATAATAATAATAATAATAATAATAATAATAATAATAATAATATTAATAATACATGGAAGGCATGGCGATACAGGAAAGAAAAGCTTCAAGAAAAGAATAGACGGTGCGGGGGGTGGGGGGGGGGGCGGTGTGGCTGAAAATGAGTAGAAGGACAGACAAAAGGTTTGAGAGAAGAATAGAGGGTGGGAAGCATTGAAATTGAGTGAAAAGACAGAGAAATAGGGAGGGGCACAATGAGCTAGAGAAGAGACGGAAAGACGAAGGAGAGCATGACGATGAATAGTAAAAATTGAAGTAGCGTATGGAAAAGAGACAATGGGGGGGGGGGGAATAAAGAGAGAGAGAGAGAGAGAGAGAGAGAGAGGGGGGGGGAGAGAGAGAGAGAGAGAGACAGACAGACAGACAGACAGACAGACAGACAGACAGACAGAGAAAGAAAGCGAGAAAGAAAGAAAGAGAAAGAGAGAGAGGGAGAGGGATAGATAGATAAAAAGAGGACGATATGAACGATATGAAGAGAAAGATAAGGGAAAAAATAAGTTTTATCTTTTTAATTTAAAAAATGAAATATAAAAAAGCGAAGAATAAAGAAGACGGGAAAGTAGAAGAACGAAACAGAGAGAAAGAGAAAGCTGGGCGTGGGAGAGAAAACTAAGAAACGGATTAAAGGAGGATGAACAAAGGAAAGTAAGAACAGTAATAACGGCAAATAATCAGGTGACGCCAGGAGACTCATAAGAAGGGACGGCGAAATTATAATTGTTCCTGTCCGGTGAGGTGCTGAGTACCTTTAAGCACGTATCAGTAGCTGGGGTGTCTTCTGACTACCACAGAAAGTAATTCAGAGAGGGGGGAGTGGGGAAGGAGGGAGGGAGAGAGAGAGAGAGAGAGAGAGAGAGAGAGAGAGAGAGAGAGAGAGAGAGGGAGAGAGAGAAGAGTGTTTGCGAATTAGAGAATGAGGGAGGGGCGAGGGGATGGGAGTCAGGAACCAAGATAGATGGATAGAGAGAGTGGGAGAGATAGATAAAGAGAGGGGGAGAGAGAGAGAGAGACAGAGTGAGGGCCGGCCCAGGTAGAAAAGGATGTAATATACCAGGGGAAAGAATAATATCATAGTTGATAGATTAGACTGTCCCTTGCAGCACTCGAACTTATGTCTTTTGAGTGCGGGCTGAAAAGATTAGACATTATACAACAGACATCGATAGATAGATAGATAGATAGATAGATAGATAGATAGATAGATAGATAGATAGATAGAGTGGCTGAGAGGGGGGTGGAGGGAGATAGATAGAGAGAGATCCAGAGGCATAGACGAAAAGAACAGGAAAGAGAGGAAAAAATAAAAGAATTAATATGACGTCTACCAAATTGCTTGTATCAAAGAGAACATGTACAGACCATAGATGGCAGAAAGATTTATTAGACTTTTGATCAATTCTATAATATTCCTCTCATCCAAAAAGAAGATAGACGCTTTTTTTCCCAAAGACGTCAAGAAATAAAAATGATTAATGAGACGACGTTTGCAGCGTTAAGATTATGAATTTATTATTCTTTCGGGATCGCCGCTTGACACTTAATCATTCGATATCTCTTCTTTGTTACAGCCTGTCTTACATGCTGTAATATTTCAAATGTTATAATATCATTTTAATGGTACGTGCGTGGGAGGAAAAAAAGTAGAGGGAGGTAAAGAGCAGATCAAAAGGAGACAGAAAAGCTCTCTTACATATGAGCGTGTGTTCCAAAAAAGAAGATAGTTTTGAAATTAAGAGAAAAATGGCAATTAACGTATCACCAAATATATTTTTTTCCAAGTATGACAGACTTTATTCTATATCTACCTTTTTTCTACATAGTCGCCTCCATTTTTAAGAGATTCTTCACTGAATGACGCAATCCGAGTACCGCCTGTGAAGTCCAGCTAGAAACTCCATGATTCATCTTGCAACTCGTCGCTTGAGTCAAACTACTGACCGGTTAGAAACTGCACTTCAGATGCAAAAACAGATCATAGCCACATGGTGGGAAGTCAGGGCTGTATAATGGCAGCTTCGACTGTTCTCATCTGAATCTTGTTATAAGATCCGGGGTCTGAGCAGACTTGCCAAAAGGGGCAACAATTAATTCTGATATTTACTGCAACACCCTGGCGAAATTGCGCTGAGCAATTCGAAATAAATGACGCGGGATGCTGAGCTCGGGCAATTCTTTTGCTTCGTGACAATGCAAAACGGCACACGTCTGCTCATACAGAACCAGCATGCTATAAAAATGTGGATGGGAACATTCGAAGAATCCATCATACAGCTCTCACTTGGCACCTAGTGACGTATCATCTGTTCTTGCATCTGATGCAGTTTTTAGCCGGTTAGCAGTTTGGCACAGACGGCGAGTTGCAATCAAGCATTGTTCCAAAAGAGATTTTTTTTTTTGAGAAAGAAAAGAAATTCCATTAGTACTTGTAGAGAAATGTCGTGTAAACATTCACCTTGTACTTTTCAGAGCATCATGCAGTGCACTAATTCATATGTCTTGGCGCATTATAGAAAGCCAATTTTTACCCAGATTAGATCGTTTTGGAGGGGGTGTAATGTTTAGGTTGCAACAGGGACGCCGGAAGTAGATTTAATTGGGGGGGGGGGGTCACAAATTAGTATAACAAATTTTGCAACACTTTCGGGCAAACATGACAGGCCTTACCTTGTCAACTTACATTCATCACTCCTAGACTTGGCTCTTTCGGTGTTTTTTCAAAGTGTAAAAACCATCTGCATAATACGTACGAAAACGATTATTTTGGGGTTGAATGTTTTCACACCAGAGTTAGAATAAACATATCACGGAGATATGTCTTTGATGTGTTTGACGGAAAACGTAGCCACTTTTGTAATCCCCTTGATTCAGGGTGCAAAGAAACTGACAAAAAGTCGCGTATTAAACTGTGCCACTTTTGTTTACTGTAGCATCGTATGTGTGTTATCATAGGGTGTTAGTCGTTTTCAAAATAGCACCGCTGAACAATTTCCCGAAGGCGGTGCCTTTGAGCCATCATGGTGATTCCTAATATGGCCACTTTATGCAGGCTTATTGTGATGGGGGCATTTAAAATATGTTTTTGATATGACTGGTCCACAATCTAAGTACACTCGTGTAGGAGGCATCTTTGGGGCCTTTTAATCTAAACGCTGTCCCTGACTGACTGCCCTTTCCTCGTACAACTTTCTCAAATCCGGACGAATCTTTACAAAAGTGTGGCATTGATATATCTTAATTTTCACACTGCGTCTATTTCATTCATCTTGCATTCTGTCTATGAAAGCTCACCTCAGAAAATCGATATAAAGTTGGATCGAATAAAGAAAATTGGCTAAGTTTACCAATTCTTCTTGAGCAGCGAATTCCCTTCACTGGCGACGTAATCGGATTAAAGAAGCTGAGTTTTCCGACCACGCTACCAGATTTCGAGTGATAAAAGTAATCAGTATCTTTCTATTCCCAAAGCTTGTTTCTTGTCCATGGCACTCCCTCACGATTGAGTCTGTGATTTGATACTCGTAGAGGTGCCAGTGTAACGTGTTTTTGTGCAGAGCTTCTCGTCTTCTCTCAAGGGTCAAGGGCACATGTGGCGGTTGTTTTTGATTTGTTGTTGTTGTTGTTGTTGTTGTTATTGTAAATCTTTTGTTTGTTTGTTTCTTGTTCTCTGTTTGTTGGGGAGAGGAAGGGGGGGGGGATGGGATATCATTTGTTTGATTCTTATCGATATTGATTATATATATATTGTGTTGTTGATGCGGTGTTTAATACCTACTTATATTTTTGGGTACATTATGTGTTTTTTGTTTGTTTGTTTGTTTGTTTGGAGGGGGTGTTTGGGGTTTTTTTTTCTAGGAAAGGGGGCGAAGATTATATAGTGTATAACTTTGAAAGCATTAGAAAGTGCTCCGATAAGATTTAGTTTTCTTTAGTGCGATATGGGATCTCATTTGGTGGAATGTTATATCTATGCTATTATATAATGGTATGGCATGGTTTCGGCGCTGTAAAGTAGCGTATGGCGTTTGTTTACTCAGCTGCCGGAGACGTAATCGTAAGGTTGTGGGTTCGAAGATTCGAGGCCAACTCAGTTCGACTTTGAGTCAGTGGGAAAATCCATTTTAAGATAAATTTCCCATTATGCCCTATCCTTCGAATACAAACGTTAAGTTCGGACGTCCAGCCTTTACAATATCTTCACAGTGCTGCACAGGGGGTAAAACCTATACATCTGCGCAAATTTTCAACAACACATTGTCAATGTTTGACTTAGGCCAATGTGATGTAGAGTATAAAAATACGTTGGGTTGTTTTTTTCTATGATACTATGTTCCTGAAGAAGCCTGAATGGGCAAAACGTCGAACATCCAGGAACATCTGATTAAATCTGAAAAACCATATTATCCAAGTCTCAAGTATGTATTCTGCTGTAAAACGATGGTGTACAGTGCATGAATGATTTTCATTTTCGGACATCAGATTTCGTGTGTTGGTCAAATCCTGTACCAGCTTCACTACAACGGTCAGCTAAATCCATAACCAATTCCACTACAACTACAACGATTATCTATACCCAAAACCAACTTCACTACAACAGTTAGCCATACCCTTAACCAACTTCACTACAACAGCCAGCCATACCCTTAACCAACTTCACTACAACTACAACGCTTAGCCATACCCATAACCAACTTCACTACAACTACAACGGTTAGCTTTACCCCAAACCAACCTAACTACAACGGTTAGCTATACCCAAAACCAACTTAACTACAACGGTCAGCTAAATCCTACGTGATGTAACAGAGTGATCTGGATTCCCCAACAGTCTTTAAAACAGTTGTCAGTGACTTCCTGGATGTTAACTCTGCGTTCTTCACATACAAGGCCCATAATCCAACACTGACAACCTCAGAGAGTTGTTACCCCTTCTGTCTGACGCCCTTCCTGGTCCGAGAATTTCCGGTCCCGAGAATTGACGGAGTGGAATCTGAATTCGTATCTAATTTTGGCCTCCATAGCTCACAGTCTGGATAAACGTAAAAACGTTCGATCGGTCGTTCGACGGAACTCTACTCATTAACACTTGTCACATAGTTAACTAATTTTTTAGAAAAAAAATTCGATTGGGCTTTTACTCGTGAACATAATTTGTTTTCAATAAGGACCTAGTTTTTCTCTGTCTCTCTGTCTCTCTGTCTCTCTCTCTCTCTCTCTCTCTCTCTCTCTCTCTCTC
>NW_004797544.1:119476-143824 GCF_000002075.1 Aplysia californica | reverse complement strand
ATATATATATATATAGTGTCTACGGCTAAATTCTGATGAGTCACCCAATATAAGGCTCACAATGGAAATGCGTCGGTTGTCATGCGTTTCATTTTTTTGTTTTTCATCAAAATGCCAAAAAGTGATATCTCATTATTTTTCCTTGGTGCCCTACAAAGTTTATTATACGAGTGTCATATTAACAAAGCACACAATAGAAACGTAGACCTACAATATGTCTAAAGGAAAAGAAGAACGTAATAGAGCTTTTTAACTCAATTAGGAGAACAAGTCTTGCTCTCTGAAGCCAATAGGCAAGCCAGCTCTACACATGTTGAGAAGGTTATTTGCAATCATTAAAAAAAGAAAAAAAAGTTATTTTTGTTTTCTTCTGTCGAATCCAGACAACATAAATACACAAAACAAGACACACTGTCAGATATAATTAGACAGTGTTTTGATGTAATTGTATAAAACAACGTTTTCCAGAATTACGGATAAACGGGGCGTGTTTCACGGGTATTCATTATAAATGGTTCGAAACTGTCCCTCAAAGCTGTCAAGGCATAAGACAAATGGCTTAATGATGACTGGTATGCGACAGAAAATGCCTTAGTGCTAACAAAAGGCGAGAGATAAATGTAGCTTTCTAAAAAGATGGATGGTAAGGAGTTTTTTAGTGGGCAAACTGAAACTTTGAGTACTTTTTTATATAGGTGTTTTTATGCTCCATTAACACAAATGAGGACTTTGGAAGATGAGCTATGACGCAACCTATCAGGGCCAATCCAGGCTGAGAAAAATACAATTTTCCTTCAGAAAGACTTTGATATTCGAAAAAATATTATCTCCTTATGGGAATGGAATTCCGTTCTCCTGCGTTCAACGATGAAGCACTTTGCTCCTACACCACAGAATATGAGAATAGAAAATAGAGAACTTTCAAATAAAGTGAGATCGTTATCCCCGATGTCTTTTGTGTCGGTTGCAAGAGATTTTGTCTGGTTCTGAAGATAGACAAGTAGTGAAACAGGCTATAAAAAGACTGATAAGGAAACTGACAGACAAACAGAGCGAAAGATAAGACAGGCTTGTAGGCGTAAAAAAATCACAAACAGACATGAGCAGAGACAGACTGGAAACCAAAAAAGAAAGATACATGAACAGAGATATGGACATTATTATTGGTACCTATAGTTAACATACATACATACATACATACATACATACATACATACATACATACGTACATACGTACATACATACATACATACATACATACATACATACATACATACATACATACATACAGGCAGGCAGACAAGAGTTATCTAAAGTGAACAAACAAACAGGCAGAGGACAGACAGACAATAAAATAAGCATAGAAAATGATAAAAGTAATGAATTAAGATATTAGATAAAACCGGTCATTGACTGCAAATTTTCATGAGAAAGAATTCGAGAAAAGGCAATAAAAGAGACCCAGCCACAGAGAAACCTATGGTAACGTTACCTCAGTCTCGGCACATAACAATTTCTCGATTCATTGGAGCAAAAGATGAGCACAACTGGAGCTAGGCGGGGGCAACACTACCACATGGGACATATTGAACATATTCTCACAACAGTTATGGATTTAATACTCACAGTACGACGTCCCACATTATAGCGCTTGAAAATATGAGTTATAATCTGGGTTTACCGAACATAAGTTATAATTTAAAACGCCACCCCCAAATCCCCCTTTCCCCAAAAAAATCCCTAACAACCCCCCCCCCCCCCCCCTTTTTTTTTTTTTTTTACAAAAGATACAACCCCTCTGCTCTTGGGAGGTAAAAAGTGTGCCAAAACATCTTTCGACAATGGTTGGTGGGTGGATGGCGGGTGTTCCGGTGTGATTTACTCCTGCTTTCCTATCGGACATCCATCTCTTCTCCTTTTTTGTGTTTGCTACGCTCTTGTGACACCTCTACTCTAATATTTGGCACTTGACTTGTATGATATTATAATGCAGCAAGTGCCACAAAACTCTTCTTTCTTTGATGAATGTGGGTGGCATTCAGTTTCTCACCACGGTATATGTTCAGCTCTCTTTGGGGCCTTTCTCCGAGTCCAAACGTCCGTCCTTGTCAAACAGAACCCTGAAAACCCAATGCAGAGAGGGGGCGGAGGGAGAGGGGAGGGGGGGAGCTGATTTCGACTTTCTTATTTCAGCTTATAGGCTTTATCCAATATGGGAAAAATAATAAATATACATAATGAAAGACGCTCATTTCGCTTTTTTGGTTCTTTCTTCTGTTTTGATGCTAGGAAGAACCAATGATTTATCGAAGTCAACTTTGAAAGGGTTTTCTAGTTCGCAGGTGTTGTTACTACAAGACAGTCTAGCTCAGGTTTAGGCATGGTCGATTAGAAAGGCTTAAATTATTTTGGAGAAAAAAAATGGCGGTTTAAGTAGAAGTCACCTCCACATTTTGTTAAAAGAAAGCCAGTGGACTATTTGAGGTTAGAATTAGAAAACAAAATAGAATTGTGCGTATACGGTTAAATGTCTTTGATTATTTTTACACTTAATCGACATGTTTTAGACCTTTCAGGAGGTGGACTGCTTCGATCTTGCTTGCTAAGACCAACGAGGAATGAGTGGGCATGGGGCACAGCATTCCAGCAGAGAGACAAAGACCCAGAAACTCAATAGAATAGACTTCTCTACATAGGAAAACATCTCCACTATCTCCCCCCCCCCCCAACCAACCCACCCCTCACCTCCTTTGCCCCCTGCTCTGGGCTCCTGACTCTTTCTTCCGCCGTTCTACTGCTACTCCTTGGCTCTTTCTTACTGCTGTCTTTCAGATGCTACCCTGATCTTCTGATAGGAAAGATCTACGCCTAGCATTCTCGGACAAGGGTGAAAAATGTCGGAGGTCCCATGTGCAAGTTGCACTCGTTAAAGATCCCTTGGTGGTCTAAAATCGATAAGAGTAGGCTTCGGCCGCCACCCAGGCAAAATTCAAATTTTCCTACCAACTGATAATGTTAAATGTGTTCCACGAGCTTAAGACCTTATGCAGTTACGAGCGCTGTAAAATACTTACCAAAAAATGTTTTAAAAAATAATAAAAACAGGAGTTAGACAAGACTGCGGTACGTCATCAGACGGGTCTTTTTTTTACCCAGTGAAACAATATATAGAACAATAGCAGAAAATCCACGAGTAAATGGATAAAATGTAAACAACAATAGATATATCGAGTACACAGTTTTTATTCAGGTTCAGAAGAAAATTTTCAAATACTTTTGGATACTGTTGGGCTGGAATGTTCACGTAACGGATTATTCTTAAATGTAAAGTGAAAGTCTGATTATGTCTTTAAAATATCAGTGAACCCTATTCGTAACCTTATAAGTTCAACAGTTTGAATATGTATGCTGAACAGTTACATGTAATGATAAATGTATCAAAGAAATAAAACGAATAAGTGCGTTCTGGATAGATAGTTTCAATAAAATGTGTCAAATTCTGAAGAGTAGAATCATCTCAATGACAATCATCATTAGAGTTTTGTAAGGCTTTGTGTGGTCAAACTTTCTATATGACTGCGGATGATAGGTAATTACCAGATATATTGGAAACAAACTAGAAGCAAATGAAATGTGGCTTCTTGACAGACTATTGAGAATTTCGGCGAAGGAGAGGGAATCGAATGAGGTAGTGGTGAAAGAAACCCCTAAAGACAGAGCACTATTTTTTTAAACCCAATTAGGAAGAGACAAATGTAGTCTCTGGACATTTGAATCGAAATAAAGGCCTTGAACATGTAGCTGTTACTGGAAAACCAGAAGATAGCTGCTACAGTCGAGGCAATGGTAGACGAAGAACAACTAACTCGCAGAGCTTAAAATGGGTCACTTGAAAAGACCACAATGATATGGGTTCTTTTCTCTCTTTTAGTGTGGGCTGGGGTGGGGGAGTATATAGTTTTATAGCATTTGAGAAGATGAATAGATGAATGAGTGGCGGACAGCGGTTCCTGATGTCTGCTACTGATCTGGCACCTCGTGATGACATAAAAAGATCATTCACGTCATCTGTGTGCAAAGGACGAAGAGTCTATATTATAATCATAACACCACAGTCGCTGTTCCAGTGCACTAGTGTCAGAAAATTTAAGAACTAAACGCTGATGTTGTCGTTGCAGTCTATGTCGAGGTACGTTGATTGTGTCTATGTTGTTACTGCTGTTTTTGGAACTGTTGGTACCATTCTTGTTGTTACGTTTATGTTGTTGTTGTTGTTGTTTCTTATTTTAGATATTTGGGTAAAACTCTATCCAGTTTGGTTTTTCGTGGTTTCTTCAGATTTAAATTTTAAATTGTTTCGTTTGCTCATCCTGATAATCCATGGATCGCCGAAAATATAATATTAATACTCAGCATCAGCGTATGCATCAAAGAACAAAGCTCACATCGAAAAAAAATCGCATTAACTTATATACCGTCAAAACATCACACCAGTAAGTCATTGGTATCTACTGTATGCATTCAAAAACGTGTCCCTACCTTCAGTTTAGTTGTTTTAATTTCTTATGTTTTTCAACACCGGTACTTATACGATAGGGAGCTAAACAACAATCATCTGTCATTCCGGGGGGGGGGGGGGTTCGCAAAATGGGATGGGGGGGGGTTCCTTATCACAATCATTTAGCATGTAATAACAAGTGCTACAAACGTCATTAAATTCATGCCTGTGTACAGTGTGGGTTTTTTTCTTTTTGACGCCTCCTTTTTTACAAGCTCTAAATATTTCTAAGACAGAACCTACATTTGGTGTGCCGAAAACGGTGCAAGAGTCCACCAGAATAAGAGAGCGAGGAAATCTTGTAACACAAAAAAACAAAAAACAAAAAACCTAAAACAACTACCTGGAATCCTGCTGTAATCAAACTCGAGAGTAACTGGATTACGAGATGAGTGTTCTCCCTCCTAAACTACACTCTCAACTGCCTCTTGCCTTTCCTTTATTTTACAACGTCAAGTATCTTTGCTTTATGCCTCGTGGTCTCTCCACCCTCTTCGGAAACCAATGTCTGGCCTCTCTTCTTTACTAAAACGAAATAGTACTAGGAACCACAGAAAGTGGTGAGCCGTTTAGAATTCTCCCTTGGGATTTGAACTGACGTCACCAGACTTCCGGTTGGCGTCGTTTTAGGACCCCGCCACCAGTACCAGACAGCTCATCAAATCTCAGAGACAGCTCCTGGGGCATTTGGGAATTCCCGCTGCTGTCAAGGACACGACAATCGCATAAGGCTTTTCCCAGCTGGCGTGTACTCGCTAGGTCGTGGTGGTTGAGTGTAGATGCCACGGGCGTGGGAGTTGGAAGATAAATGGATAAATAACCTACGAGAAAGAATAATAATACTGAGACAATGATTGCAGAAGGAAGAGAGACAGAAATGGAGAAAGAGAAAGAGAAAGAAGGAAAGTGGGGGCGGGGGGGGGGGGCGAGAGAGAGAGAGAGAGAGAGAGAGAGAGAGAGAGAGAGAGAGAGAGAGAGAGAGAGGGGGGCGAGGGGAAGAGAGAGAAAGAGAGAGACTAACAGATAGAGAGATTATGTGAAAGAGAGGAAGAGAGAGAAGAGAGAGAGAGCGTGTGAGAGAGGGGGGGTAGAGGGGGTGTGGATGTTCTTGATTTATTGGGGGGGGGGAGAGTTCCCTCAACCACCAATAGTACCTTTTGAGGGGGGGGGGGGGACTAAAAGGGAAACAATTTATCAAAATACGTTGAATTGCATATCAAACATATGCTAAAAATTGAAAGACTTCTTTGAATTATACAGCTATAATTGGGCAGTTCTAGTCGTGTGTATGTCTTGTGAATGTCAAACTGCTTTAAGTCTCAATAAAAACCGACGACAAATTCTTAATATCACTTTTCTCAACGAAAGTAAAACATTATTAAAATATTGATACAAGAAATGAAAATTTAGTTTATCACTGAAAATGGAATCATTTCTAGAATTCATTGTTATTTCTATTAGAATGCATACTATTGGGCAAAGCATGATCTTAGTAAATACTGTTGTATGATATAAAAGTGCTTGAACAACTGCACTCCTCGTCTACTTTTGATGAAGCAGACGCTTCACCCTTGCAATGTGCTAGCTTTGAGAAAACATACCTCTGAATTTATATGATATGTGATTTTTGTTTTGAATGTATGGTTTGATCAAAATAGAAACTCCAATAAAATTAAGCTGTAATACTTTATTATATCATAATGAATTTCATAAAAATACACTTTGTTAAAGATAAGATATATTTACGGTAATATAATATTATTATTACACAATAAGTTCTCCAAGAGTGTCGAAAACGCTCACAGGGGCATATACACATACTTCTTATGAAAGTTATTCATGTTGACATTTCCACAGGATAATCTTTTTTATGTAATTGATGAGTCGAGATGTAAATATCTTAAGGGTGCTGTACAACTTGTATTTCTATAGATCTATGTCTTGTTTTTGCGAGTGTGGGAAATGAGTTGGGGGTGGGGGATACAATCAAATAAATGTAGTATTATTCTCGACAATAAAATATGCAATTCAGATTATATTCTCAACAAAATGGGATAAATAAGTACGCTGGTCTTTGTCAAATACAAATAGTAAAGAGCGTGGGGTTCTCTCCACAAAAGGGGACAAAAGCAGGATGCGACAATAAGGAAAACCTAGTAGTCTGGCGATGAATGCAATCTAATAATACCTTGAACATCGTTTATCTTCAGGCAACAAATTATACAGGTTGCATAATTTGGTCGAGTTGAAGTGTTCGATGATATTACAGGATAAATGCATTTCTAGGCAGCAACAGGTAATGATACTAACAGCCCAGAAAGAAAAAACAATAAAGGAAACAAAACAGCGAGTGGCTAATCTATCTCTGGGGATTTGAACCAAAACTACAGAGTGACTGATTACACCAACGGGTTTGTATCACAGTAAATAATTTCTAAAACTTCATCTGCTGGTAAAAAAAAATCCCGTACAGCCATTGACTACTCGTATTTAGGAACATTGCTGCTCTCATAATAGGGATCTTTTTAAATAGGATGACCTTTGGATTAATGGTCCGTTGGCATGTCTTTCTCTTTTTATTTTGTGGGGTTTTAGTATGGAAATAATTCAGGTAGACCCAAATAGCCTGGAAGGTTTGAAAACAGGTAAATTGCGCTTGAGTAGTTTTGCCCCTAAGCCTTTCATTTGTGATCTGGTTATATATGTGGTTTTCCAAAAAGGCAAGATAATAATAAATTGATTCTGGCTTTGTTTGTTTTATTTTGTTTTTCATTTGGTTAAACTGTAACGCATAATCTTAAGTATACTGTGTGTCATTTTGAAATAAGTAGTATTCAGTACAACAGCTGTAAAAAAAAAACCATTGAAAAGCAAAAGAAAAATGGAGTCTTATTTGATTAGATCCCCAGCCTTCTGTAACTTTGCTAGGTCTATAATTCTTTAAGGACGAAGAGAACACCTAATTATGTCTGATCAGCAGCAGACCAAAGGAAATGTCGCAGCACATTTAATTCGAACCATCATTATACAAGTAATTATAGGTTCTACAAATCGGAAACACCAATTGACTTACTCCTCAGTATATCATATGTTGTTTCCTGATTTTTTAGGGGGGGGGGGGGGGGGCTACACCCCCAAAGTCCCAATTCGGCTCAAAATTATGGAATTTGAGTTGTAGGCATTTTTAGCGCCCTCGGCCTCTCTGACAACTATTACATTACCAAAGAACCCCTAAAAGCCTTATTTCTTCCGATACAGGGTATGTTTGTCACCACCATTTCCTCATAAAGTCATTATTTTATTTTTCTTTCTCAAAGCGCGATTTTTCTCTATACTTTTTTGAATAGCTCAACCATTTTTAATTCAATCTTCATGCAATTTTCACAGAATAAAGAGAAGATGTAATACTAAGTTTATCGTTGTATTTTTGATGTAGAGAATAGATTTTTGTTGGTGGTGTCTGGAGTGTGGATTTTCTTGAATTCTACCTCAGAACAAATTCATTAACATATTTTTTTCTAATTCGTTTAGGAAAAATCAACGGACACATTTTTAGATCTAATGTTTGCTAACATGACGAAAAAAAATAAATAATGTCTATAAACAATAAGTGCGGTGTTCATTACGTAAGACATGTCAACAAAATCCAATATGACCGCCGTATCTATGGAAACTAAACATTTTTCTCAAATTTGATTACGGATTTCAAGACTCCTTATTGTGCGTGTTAAATGTGTGAAATATGTTAAGATTTGCTCGACTAATAAGCGAGATAGCCTTCAATGTAGCGCCCCCTCCCTCCCCCCTTTAAGTTTCAAGTAAAGAAAAACAAAATGTTAAGGACGAAGTAATGCTTCATTATGTACTCCAAAATAGCGCGTCTTCAAGTGTTGCCGAATTACGTGCCAGAACCCAACTCTTCAACGATTTCAAGAAATGCACACCAATTACAGAAAACAGCTAAGTATTAAAGGCTTCACACGATGGACTCGTGACCGTTTGAACTGTTTGTGTGGCTTCAGCTCAGACGTGATATAATTACGGTCTGGTTTCATGAAAGTCAAATTTACCATTCTACGTGTCTTGTGGCGCGATATGTGTTACTAGAATACAACATGTGCGGGGTTTCGATGGCTTCCTTTATTTTTTTTTCTTGGGAATTTTTGTCTGTTTGTTTGGGGGTTGTTTCATTTAAAATACATTCATGGCATAGTTTCCCAAATCTGAAGAATAATTAATACAACAATAACAATTTCACAACAAAATTTTGATATTTAGATCTAAACCTTCTTACAACGAATAGCAACTACAAATCGACTGCAGCTGGACTGCACGACGTTCCAACTGTTCTAAATTAATGTCTACAGTCAGTAAACCCCTAACGTATTTATCAGGCCTTGGAAAGACCTTTGACTACAGATTGGGGTCATGACCCCATTCCAATTATCTGAAGTCCAATTGGGCTTTCGGGGCTTCTGTCCTAGTACCGAAGACCTTGTTCATGTCTCAAGCTCCCTTGGGTACGTCAAATTACCGCACTCGCTCATTAATATCATAGAATATTTCATTCTTGTACAACCACTATGTATGATAGGCTGAAAAATATTGTTCTTAGCTTCACTTATCTCGATAGGAAAAATACCCGTAAGTAGTGCACTTTGACAGTAGTAGTAGTAGCAGCAGCAGCTGTAGTGGTAGTAGTAGTAGTAGTAGTAGTAGTAGTAGTAGTAGTAGTAGTAGTAGTAGTAGTAGTAGTAGTAGTAGTAGTAGTAGTAGTAGTCGATGTAGTAATAGTAGCAGCAGCAGCAGTAGTAGTAGTAGTCATAGTAGTAGTAGTGTTGGTAGTGGTAGTAAAAGAAGCAGTGGTGCGCAGTTACCATACACCGCTAAACTCAAGTTTTTTTACTTTCATACAATCTCGAAAGAGGTATCCCCCCACCCCCACCCCACGAAGAAAAGGATCCTCTTGTCAGCAACTAAAAAGAAACATTGAGCGAGATGCTTCTATCCTGATTCAAAATCGCCAAACTCTGTATGGAACAGCTAACACGGGGAATCATAGATTTCGGTGCACTATTCACTCGATACTCTTTGCGCTCACCCAAGTGCGTGCTTTATTTTAAAAAATACACCTAAAGCCTTGTTCTCTTCTATGCTATTGACAATCCAAAGGTTTCAAATTCCCCACCTCCTCCCACCCCCTTTAAAAAAGAAGCAAACAGAAAAATACCCTTCTCCCATCCCATTCCTCCCTACCACCACCCTTCCCCTTTTTCCCCTCGAAATATCCACGCACCTTTGAGATTTGAGCGATTTATCATACTAATCCAGACAACTATATCTTTCTCCCGAAGTTCCATCATGCTAACTTGACTACTGACCTAGAGATCGATCTGCAAGGAACGTTTCCTAATTAATCTCCGTACTTTAGAAAGTTTCGGAGGAGACTACATTATATTCCAATTCACGCCAGCGCCGACCCCGTCTCCCTGTAACTCTTTCATGATAACTTACTCCTAACTTACTTCTCTCTCTTTCTCTCTGCCTCTCTGTCTCTATGTCTCGTTATTTCTCATTCTCTGTATCTGTCCCTTTGTATCTATCTCTCTGTATCTGTCTCTCTCTCCGTCTCTGTCTGTCTGTGTGGCTGTCTGTCTATCTCTGTCTGTCTCTGTCTCTGTCTCTTTCTCTCTCTCTCTCTCTCTCTCTCTCTCTCTCTCTCTCTCTCGCTTTCTCTCTATTTTTCTCTCTTTCCCTCTCTCTCTCTCTCTCTCTCTCTCTCTCTCTCTCTCTCTCTCTCTCTCTCTCTCTCTCTCTCTCTCTCTCTCTCTCTTTCTCTTATTCTGACTGTCTCTCTTTCTCTCTCCCTCACACTCTCTCTTTCTGTCTGTCTGTCTGTCTGTCTGTCTGTCTGTCTGTCTCTCTCTCTCTCTCTCTCTCTCTCTCTCTCTCTCTCTGTCTCTCTCTCTCTCTTTCTCTGATTCACTCCAACCTCTCTCTATTCTTTCTAACTTGCCATATTTGCGATCTTTTTTTTTTTCTAAAACTAAAATTTAAGGTTCGTGGTGAAATCAGGCGCTCGTTGACATAAATGAAATCTAAGAAACAGACATTTGCCTCCCGTCGGGAAAATTATGGATTTTAAAAAATTATTGACTTTTTCGTTTAGGTTCAGCCCATTGACAAACATTTTTTCTATCATAAAGAAAGGTTGATCAAAGGCACGACAAATGTCCAGATGCCTAAAACACTCAAGCCACAAAATTCATCAAACTTAAGCGAGTTTTCTCCCTAAATGCTATTCAAGATAGATGGGTATTTTCCCCATCAAAATCAAGAAAACGAGCACGCTTTAAGATGATATCAATAGTTCCGAATGCCCAAAACGTGACGAGAGCCTGGTTCCATCGTGTTGTGACAGAAATAATAAAGGGGTTTGTGTGTGTTTGGGGAGGGGGTATGTCTGGAGAAACTCCCTAAGTAGGAAAATCAAAATAAAGACGGCATGGAAGTAATAGAGAAACAAGAAGAGAAAGAGACAGAAGAACACATTTAGGTAGACAATCGGATTTCTGTCGGGAGAGGGGTGGGGGGAAATCAAGAGACCAAAATACTTCCTCATATTTTAAAGAACAGAAGCATGCTCTTCTAAGAGGTCGCTGACTCAAAGCACATCCTAGGCAAGGTGCATAATTGTCTCTATTTTCAAAAAAGAATGTTATTTATTTTTCGGTCATCCCTGTAAAGCACCGAGACAGAGAGACAGGGAGAGAGAGAGAGAGAGAGAGAGAGAGAGAGAGAGAGAGAGAGAGAAAGAGAGAGAGAGGGGGGGCGGAGGTGACGGATGAGGAAAAACAGAAAAGAGAGGGAAAAGAGAAAGGAGATGAGAGAGAAATCGGGATAAAACAAGTTGCGTCATCGTAGATATAGAAGAAGAAAAAAAAAAGATGAACGCTCCCGCATTCCGCACGCTGAGCAGCTAAATTTGATCTATACGACTTGGGAGCTTCTAAATCGCTCGTCCCGAGCTTCCTTAAACCTTCCTCAACGAGGCGGAAGTTCTGAAGGGTCAAGTTGCTCGTGATCTGAGAACAAAGATGCGATAACCGGGTGGAGACAGAAATATCCGGAACGAGATTGTTGTGGAATTAAGAATTTTTGCCTTGTGTTTTGTATCATGGGTTCCTTCATAACTGGCTTCAGTTCCAGTTTCTGCTGCTTTACGAATCAACACACGGAGCGTTAGTAAATGAATTTCAGAGATGCATTCTTCATATTCCTAGAGAATGTTTTTCTCTTGTTTGACTTTCAAAATAGCTATTCCTGTTTGAATATAGAATATTTCTCGGATAGTTTCCTTTATTCAAATAGATCGAAGACCCCCCCCCCCTCAAATAAATAGATAAATAAATAAATGGATAAAAAATAAATTAACTAATAAACAAACAAATGAATAAATACATAAATAGATAAATACACAAACAAATAAATAAATAAATAAATAAATAAATAAATAAATAAATAAATAAATAAATAAATAAATAGAAATATATTATTGTGCTAATTAATGTTCATTAGTTTTTCTCATAATCATCATCTGTGACAAAACATTGTGCCACTGAGCGATATTTCGGCGATAAATTCAAGAGGGTTGTTTTTTTTCCTTTGCAACGCCATCAACAAGTAATATCGCCTTCGATTTCTGCATCGTTGTATACATTGATTTCCCTTCACGTGTTCTTCAGCACAATGTCACCGAGGGCGAATAAAGGGCGAATAATTATTTCTAAGAAAACACGAGAGAATCCATGGATTTTAGGCATGAAGGTTCGCCTCGTCCCAAACGGTTCATAATAGTGCGTTGCACTGAGAAAGTACTCATGGCCGAGGTTGTTTGTTTGTTTGCTTTTTTTATGAGGCGGGTTGGTTGCTTCGTTGTTTTTGTTTTTTTGTGTTTGTTTGTGGCTGTTTTAAATTTTGGATTATGAAGGAATAATACACATGGAGTACGAATGTAAACAGTAATCACTATTATGTGGAGAATCTTCGAAACTTTGGGTATATTTATCATGTTCCGCTGAGAAAAATAATAGCATTCTCCATCATCACAATACTATTCCCAGCACGATCCAAATGATTCAGGATGCTATGCAAGAATACGACTCTGATTCCACAAGGTTTTGCAATGTCTTTCCTATTGTCCACACCTAGCCTCACCTGATTTTTTTTTTCAAAAGCCTGAAGTAAGCTTGAAGGGAAATCAATGTAACAACGACGCAGGATTCGAAACTGAAAAGCGCAGATGATGCAAAGAAAACCCTCTTTAATTTTTCGTCGACGCTATGCAGAGACGTTCCGTACTGTGAAATTCATGTCTTGACAGAGATGGTGATTATGTGGATAAAAGGTAGAATTTCATAGCGGAATTTTACCCTTCTGTTCGATACATGTATAAAGTTTAAGTTGATAGTCTTAGTATTTTGAATATTACGATCTTGAAGGCAAGACTTTTCAATCTGCTCAAGTGACCACACTCAATCTCTGTTGTGTCGCTGTGCAACTCTTGACGAATTACGTTAAATATATTTATTTACTTGGAGGGGGGGAGGGGGTAAGGGGAATAAATGAAACGTCCTACTTATTATGTTCCAGAATTGTTCAACATTTGTTTTTTACTTTTTGTATGGCGGGGGGGGGGGGGGGGGGGGGTCAGAACAAATGTATGCTGTTTAGCGTTATCAAATGTCACATAGAAAGTTTTAAGCCACTTAGAAAATTAAAGTGTACAATTGGAATTTTAGTGCACGATTGTGCCTGGCTAGTTTAAATGTAAAAGTAGCAAATCTAAATCGCTACCTTAGAATTACAAAGTACTATCTGATATTTTGGGCCGTTTTGAGTAACTAAGACCATGAGGTCAAGAACCAAATGTTCTATCTGCTCTATCAAAATCGTAGTATTATTCGCAGTTACTAAACAAATGGGTAACAGGGAAAGATCAGGGAAACGTAGCCTTTTTCATGTTGAGCTTCTGAGCGAAGGAATGACGGAGAACCATGACCGCCGATTTCTGCTGACGCAGATCTGGTACTGGATGATGATGGTGATGACTCGGAGTCGTTATCTAGACAATTAATGAACTGAATTTAATAAGCTTGAGATGTTATAAAACTTCAAATTATTTACTTCAAACTTCTCAAAATTAGGTACTGACAAGATATAATTTTATCATTCTAATGTAGCGAAATGTAACAGAATAGGAAGTTCAAAATATGCCACTTAGCACTCTCAGAAATTCCAACAGATAACTCAACGGGTGAAGTATTTTACCTGTGTTCAAACTGAGCTGACAACAATCATGAACAGTATCCTTTTAGAGTGAAATGATCTTCGTTAAAAAAAACTCGAGGATGCTCCGGCAAAAAAGAAATTCTGATTAGCCTGATTGAAGCAACCACGCGCCAAAATGCAGCATGGCTGATGCAGAACGTTTAGCGTTATGAATTTGTCTTCAGAAATTAAGCTAGTATCAACCTGTCGAAAAAGAGAAACAGAGGTAGAACAGAGCCAGTTTAATTCGGGGTTAAAATAGAGCAGGGTCAAAGGGGAACAAACCTCACAATGACCGTCAGTGCCGAGGGTGGCCTGGTCTTTCACCAATGTCAAGAAGAGGGAATGACAGCTTTCGTTTCAACCGATCCTCCGAAGACACTGTTCGAATATTTCCCACAACAAAATATACTTCGTATGTACTACGCTCGTGCACTCAAGTAAGCTTTAGATGCCAACTCACCAAAGAGATTCGAGGTGAAATATAGTATCACCAATTGTAATAAGGACGATTAATGGCATAATTGGAGATAAAAACAAATGTTTGACCTAATTTGAGTATATACGGTTATATTAGCACACTGGCGATTTACTTATAATGCTTAACGTGGCGACCATTCATTCCTTACTCACGGGCCCCAAATACCGTGCTAGATCGATATTGAGCATGTGCAAAATTAAATTGAAATTGCTTTCTTGGACATTTTTGTGCAGGACATTAAAAATAAAGATTCAAACCCAACTTCAATTAAGATCTAGGTTTTTGGCAAGGTTATTTTGAAAGCTGAAAGAATGTTGTAAAAAACGATGTCCAGGCGTCAAACCACTGCTTTCTCAAAGAGAAGTTTTCTTTCTCTTTTTATTTTCTAATTTCATCATGTCCTCATTTGTTAAAAACTAACCTGCACCAGATGTTCTTTCGTGTATGTAAATTAAGGAAAAGAAAGATCCCAACTGTGAAAGGATAGCCCATTATAGCACTGCAGTTCACACACTTAAACCATATAGAATCCATAGACACACACAAAAACACAGACATACACAAAAAACAAAGAGACACATAAATACACACACACACACACTCACACACACATACAAATATAGAAACACACACACTCTCTCTCTCTCTCTCTTTCTCTCTCTCTCTCTCTCTCTCTCTCACACACACACACACACACACACACACACACACACACACACACACACACACACACACACACACACACACACACCCACATACTCACACACACTTGCTCTCTCACACCTCCTCTTTTTCACACAAAATACACACCGCACACAATGAATGCTTAGATTCACAAAAGACCCACAGTTTCTGACACACATTCACGCACACTCACACAAACACACACACATACACACATACACACACATACACACACACACACACACACACACACACACACACACACACACACCATTACAAATGATGTGAATAAGTTCAATAAAAATAATTTCAATAATATATTTGAAACTACATACATACTCGGTATCCAGATAGAATTCAGGTATTTTAGAAAGTACAATCGTGCACCTGTGCTCAGATTAACTAAGTCCACAATTTTGATTTTTTAAAGCAGTTTCCTAATCTGTCGTATCAGTTGCGTTTGCGTAAGAAATAGTTTATCGAAATTCAGTTTTTAAATGTAGAAAAAAAGCAAGAAAGCTACGAAATGAAGACACAATCGTTTCAAGAATGAAACAGTTCTTTTCTATCTCCTGAAAGTTTTTGCTTTCTGGGCTATGAACTTTTCAAAAGCTTTCCAAACGTATGGTGTGTATAAGAGTCTGTATTTTGATGAATGCATTTACAGAGCATAAGCACAGAAAAACTGACTGCTTTGTTTAAAGACGAGGAATGTTGGGGTCTTTCAGGATTTTGTCTATGCGCTCTAAGGGCAGATGAAAAGGAAAACTTTGAATTAAATCTAGCCAACCGTAATCATTGGAGATGAGCTGTGTCGAGTATTTTTGCTCTCCCAAAACTCCAGGGCCGAAACCTGATCAATAGAATGCCATCAAAGACGGGAAAATACAATTCACAATCTTTGATGCTTGTAATAAAGTCTGGAATCGTTCAACCAAATACTTTTTTAAAAATTGTAAAACTACATCGAAACACATAACAAATTGATTGTTTACATTTTCTGTACTTTGCACTTGCTAACCGTTGATATACATTTATATAAAAAATATCATATAAATATCATAAGATAAGATAAGATAAGATAAGATAAGATACATCTTTATTGTCCAGATCCTGGCACATTGGTTTGGTGTTTCACCACATATACACGCACACACACGCGCGCACAAACACACACACACAAACACACACATACACACGCGCGCGCGCACACACACACACGCGCACACACATGCACACACTCGTAGACTTACAATCACATGCATGATATAAATGAGCATCAATATAAACAATAATAATCGTAAGCTAGATACACACTCAATGTTATTTTGATGCATGCTCTAAGGTCGTAAGTATACTTATACAAGATTGTTAAGATGGAAGCATTTTGATAGATGATGGTCAAAATGACCTTCTGTATCTTTCTTTGTTACAGATCAGAAGCCTAGGTCTTTTACTTCTGACTGATGTTTTTAATTGAGGGAACAAGGGATGTTTGTTGTCTAAAAAGACGGAATTAATTTTGTTAGTGCAGGCTGTTATGTACAATTCATCCAAGTAGGGGAATGTAGATGTTGAAATTTTACATGCTTTCCGTATGAGTCGATTTAATATCATGTCATATCATGTCATACCATTGCGATAGATAGATAGATAGATAGACAGATAGATAGATCGATAGATAGATAGATTGATAGATAGATAGATAGATACATAGATAGATAGAGAGATAGATACACAGACAGATAGATAGGTTTAGATAGATAGATAAATAATAATCGCTGCCTTGGGTATACTACTGTCCAACTGAACTGGGAAAGTGCCAAGTTATGAGATTAAGCGCTAGCATCAAACACAAAAGTATGTAAAATGATGGTACAGGGCAATACTTGCAATCATCATTATCCACATTAAGTTCCCGGGAAATCACATCCTTTGCTGCAGAAGAGGGCGATAAATTGCCTACATGATGTATTTTTTTCTATACGTCTATTCATTCTCCAAAGTTGGTGGTGTTGCGAAAACGTGGGTGTTTGTGTTTTATTTGCCTTCTGTTGAGTACATCATCTCGAGGTGTGGTGTCGTTGGTCTAGTGGTTAAGCCACAAGACTCGTAAATCGTGAAATTGCGGGTTTGGGAGTTCCAGAAAGAGCTCGCTTCATCCTTGTGTCCTAGGGAAAGAAGGCACTTTACACGAATTTCACTATTTGTTTGGATTTTATCCAAAATGCGCAATAAATCCAAAAATATGCCAAAATATAAAATCGTATAGATTTAATGGTCCTTTCATGATTATTATATTATTCAAGAGGCGAGACCTCCGAGTTTAACGTCCATCTCCGAATAGACCAAGCTAAATAGGAAATTGGTGTAAAGTTGCTTTCCCAAGGGCACGACGTTGGGCCGAGCTGTGGCTCAAACCCCCAAACCCACAATCTCGTGATTACGGGTCTGGTAGCCAGCTTAACCACTAGGCTACCGATGAGACCACATAAAAATCAGAGATGCCACCTTTTAAAAAATCGTATAGTGTTGAAAGAAGTATTACGCCTATGCAATTTTTTTCAAGAGCTAATAGAAGCTGAACCACCCTTGTATGAATAAATGCCATCAATCAATTCTTTTGAAACTGAGTACGCCAATTCCAATGTGTATTTTAATGTCAGAATGTGTCATAAAACCTGCAATATAGTGAAACAGAACAATGTAGTTAAACCTAAGCAACGTAATTGCACAGTTAACAAGCCTTTTTCCAGAGAACGCCCCGAAGCAAGATAGATGTCATCGACGTATAGACTCGTCCGCTTTGCCAGCAGTTCAGACCTCTGGAATTTTACACTAACAACGGTGTTGCTGACCATAGTGCATTGGCTTTTATTTCATTTCTGGATTTCTGTCGTATATCAAAATAAAACACAAAAATAAGAGTAGCAAATGTATATATATATATAAATTATATATATATATATTATATAAGTGGAGAAAAACGTTTTCTGCGTCTATGACGTAAGATGTGTGATAATGTTATAAACTTAGTATAGCATTATAATATGTTTTCTTTTTCAAATCTTCCAAAAGCTCTAGATCTACATTCGCTATACCTTGAATCACATGCACGTTCTGCTGGCCATAACACGCAATATCTCCCGTCCATGTTGGCGAGCAAATAAATCAATTTGACCGACTTCTTCCACGCGGCGAGAAACTCGGAGATTCGGAAGTCTGTCCGCCAAAACGTCCGGGGAGCCCCATCGACTCTGTGACCGGACGGTTGGAATTAAGGATCAAATCTAAGGGTTCTCTTATCAAAGTCATGATGTGACGTCCGCCTGTTTGACTCAAACGTTAGCATATGTCTCACGGCACGCTGGAATCAGGCGCTCGTCAGTTTGGGTGTGTGTGTGTGTATTGGTATTTACTTAAAGTATGTTCATTTGTCTTGCTATCAATGGAGCATAATATAGAGTTATTGGTATAATTGTATAGCTAGTCTACTTTTTTTGCTTTCAATGAAAAAATAGCCATTTATAAGAAATAGAAGTCGAGATACTTGCGATAGAAAGAGGTGGGTGTCGCCTGGTGTAAGAGAAAACATTAGCAAGAAAATGTCCGCCAAAATTTGGTGATTCGAAGTATGAACGTCGTATAAATTTAAATTCTGTGTGCTTTTGAGAATCCGTTTCCAGAAAGCTCAGCATAAAGATATGTTTTAGAAGGATAGAATAAGGTGCTGAGCTAAAAAAAAAAAAAAAAAAAAGAACGAAAAAAACCCCAATTAAAGTTTATAGTCAAACTGGCTTTAAAAACGTCGGTTGTTTCTTTAATGTCTTTATTTTGACATCAGATGGTAAGATGATATAGTTTTAACTCCGCTATCAATATTACTAGATTATTTAAGACATCCAATATTTTAACAAGCGCCTGATTTTACCACGATGCTATAAACATCCAATTAACGTGAGAGCCCAAGTCAGTGGCTGCGTTGGCGGGGGACTAATTAATATGTAGCATGCATACATGCGGTGTTTGGTTTGCATTTTTAGCTTTTAAAATGATAGGGTATGTTAACATTTATGTCGTTCCTGTTTTCCTTATTTTGCTACTGTTGTTTTTCTACATTTTGCTTTTGTGTGTTGTGTTGTTTGCACCCGCACATGTGTGTGTGTATGTGTGTGTGTGTGTGTGTGTGTGTATGTGTGTGTGTGTGTGTGTGTGTGTGTGTGTGTGTGTGTGTGTGTGTGTGTGTGTGTGTGCAGTAGCGAAGCGTCTATATAATCAAATAATCACTGCTTCCCTTCCTAATTTTGAAACATTGTCGCTGTCAAATTCACCCATAAACGTAAACCTCATAAATTAAATGTAAAAAGACGTTCATAATCAACAATGAACAGTATGCCTAACATTAAAAACGGTTTCACGGCCACAGAAATAGCCTGCTCACCCCTCTCAGGCCACTCCATAAGCAGTCGGAAGCTTGATTAAGTAAGCTTAAAGTGAGGCTGGAAGAGTCTACCAATAGAGTTGAAGGGAACATGTGCATAGCAGTCAAAACTGTTTCATTGTCACATATATACCCTGTTCACTTAATAAGATGAATATTTGGAATAATTTTCTTTAGTCAGAACACAACGTTTCATGTTACTGTTGTATGTTGTACTGTATTGTAAAGCGCTCAGAGCCTGTGTACTTTATTCGGGGTTGAGCGCTATATAAATGTCATTTATTTATTTATTTATTTATTTCACCCCTTTGGGGCCACAGTTATAAGCAATCGCAAACCCTGCTTATGTAAGCTAACTAACACTGGTCGAGTCTACCTCACAAATGTGAGGGGAACTAACTCCTAATAATCTCGTGACTGCTGAAAGTGCTTGTTTTTTTTTCCTCGACTTTTTACCGTCTCATAATCAGATAATCATTTCATGTAGTGAGTCTTGGGCAGAGAAGCTTGGCGATGCCCATCCCTCTCCAAGCGAAAACTAAAATGGTATGGGCATGTCACAAGATCCACATGACTTGCCAAAACAATCCTGCAAGGAACCGTACAAGGAAAGAGAAAGAGAGGAAGGCAGAGAAGGAGATGGGAGGACAACATTACAGAGTGGACAGGAGAGACGATGGGGGACAATCTGAGGAGAACAGAGGACAAAAATAGATGGCGAGAGCTGGTTTTCCAATGCAGTGGTGCCCCAAAGGTTGCCCCAACCACGGGATAGAAGAAGAAGAAGAAGAAGAAGAAAATAATCAGATCGTGACCTCGATTATGACACCAGCTCCTGGCCGCAAAAGGCTAGACAAAAACAGCCAAATGTGAAATTTAAAAAATGATAATTGCCATGTTCTATCAAAGAGTTAGACTCACTGGTAGATCTATAACATAGATCTAGTACTGACATTTCTGCTTCTTTGCTTTGTGTTTGTGTATTCACATCTAAAGTTAAATTTAATTTTAGTTGGAATTGACATTTAATAAGATATTTTCCCGATTATTTTGCCGGTTGAACATACAATATGAATTCCGGCTTTGTTTTCATTCACAACTCAGAGTCGCCGCCTTGAGTAAGATTCTTGTGTGATATCTACAGGCCATATCTGGTCCCGTTTCCCTTTGATTACCCTGTCAAACAAGTCAGCCTTCGCCCCTGTGTGTGTGTGTGTGTGTGTGTGTGTGTGTGTGTGTGTGTGTGTGTGTGTGCGTATTTGTGTGTGTTTATGTTGATTTTGGTGGAAAGGGGGAGGGGAAAAGAATACGTGTAGGTGCGTGGGTTTGTTGGAGTGACTGACTGTTTGTGATTGTGCCTGTTCGTGCGTGTAAAAGATAGATAGATAGATAGGTAGATAGACAGATAGATAGATAGATAGATAGATAGATAGATAGATAGATAGATAGATAGATAGGAAGATAGATAGATATATAGATAGATCCTAACCTTACTCCTTTATACTCACTAAACACAATATGGGGTTTCTGGAGAGACTAGAACTTTATTAGCCACAAATCTGTCTATAGCTGTAAACTGATGACGAATGAAGACCCGCTCTTCCGGCTATCTAATAAAGGCTCACCCGACTGCCTTCGTAAACAAAGACTTTGATGGCAACAACCGTAAGGGAGTGTTTTCCCCTGGTTTCAGAAAGTCACTCATTTTCCGTTTTGTTTCCTTTTTTTTTTAAATTCTCTAATCCTGTATTAAGTGAAAAACCATTTATCTGAAGAGCAAAGTACTCAATTCATTTGAGGGCAAAGTTTCATAAGTTTCGTTTGATTCTTTAACAATATCTGTGCAAAACTGAGTGTGTGTGGCCGAATTTTACCCGTGATAGGGTCTATTTTCCTCATGTTCATTTTGGCTGGTGACATACATGTACTTAAACATTTTAAAAAACTGTAATTATCTTTCTATTAGACCACACTGGGTGAAACTTGGAACACAGCATCAGTAGACAATAAAAAATCTGGAAAACATCGTGGTCGCTACGTTTGTGCTATTTAGTGTTCGAGAAATCTCACAGTCTCATTTTTGTCTGTAAACACCATACTACCACAAAATATTTCTAGTTTAAATACTACTGCCTAAAATTGATGACGTTTTGCAGAAGTAAAAAGACTTTCCTCAGGAGTTGATTCTTTTTAAGTCCCTCTGATCGATTGACCGACTTTTACTTGCCCCAATCAATGTCTCACTGTTTATACCCAAATAAATTTTCTAGACTTTCTCGAGCTTGGTACAATCTCTAACTTTGAGAAAATGTCTCTGTTAAGGGCATGACTATCCTAACGCATGTTCTGTTAGAGCAACTTAAGACTGTCTTGAACCTGAAAGAGATTTAAGAAAATCAAGACACTCAAAATTCAGTCCGAAAAGGTTTTCCTCTACCCGCTTATTTGCCCAGTCTTAACAACTTAGAGGCTTGAGCTTTTGTTCAAATTTTGTTGAAAAAAAAGCTTGCTTTTAGCCTGAGGGTAGCCTTAATGTTCCCCTTACAAAGTGAGTGGAATTAAACATTTTCCCCTGTGACACTCGGTCTTGCCTTGAACGGGGAAAACTCAAGTTAGAAGTGGGACTTTGATTGGCAAAAGAATTACGGTGAATTGATAACAAAGACAGAGAGAGAAAGAACTTTTCTGGAGAGAGTTACTTCGGTCAGTTTGAAGTTGTAATATAGTAAGATTAGTCATGCTTGCAGAGTAATTTGTTTTTATTGCCTGGATCTTACATTGTCTGAGAATTTAGTTTGATTTTGTATAGACATTTGATATTTATATTTAACACCCAACAGGACATGTTTTAATCCACTTCGGAGACGAAGGAAAAAATTTTTAATTCTGACATAAGGCTGAGAATAAATATTGCAATAAAAGGGTTAATAAAAATAATTCAAATTTCTCCCTCCTAATTTCGGTTTATCGGAACTGTTTGTAGCCTCACTGATTGGAAAAAGCTATGCAAGTAACTTTGTTAAAGGTTAACTTCCTTAGAATGCTGTATGACAATGTGAAAAATGGAAATGTTTCATTATTCAGCAAGTGATCTTTTAAAATATGTTCATATTTAAACATGTTATTAAGTGCCATCTCCACCCCACCCACCCACCACCTCCCACACACATCAAAATAGTGTCAAGTTGGATAAAGTTTGCTAGTTCTCCCACGTTCACGGGGAACACGAGCCCACCAGAGGACATGAGAATACCGGGCAATCTTGCTAGATTATTCACCTAACAATGGATTATCTAACAATGGAATAGAATATTGCTAGCAACTCGTATGTTGAGACATGCTTATCTTCTTTTTAAGGTAACTGATACCAACTCTTCACATCTCCTTACTGTTTTCAACAGGCTTGAAACGGTCATCATAGTCCTATCATTTACAGCAACAATGTCTTTGTGACGTGAAGGAGACACCTTTCATTCGAATTTGAGAAATCTTTTGTCTTTTGAACAACATTATTATGTTATGCGTGACGCTCAACTCTCGCAAACTCATTTCAAATACTCACAGCTAGTAATATCGTATGCCTCTGTTCGACATAATATTATAGATCATTCTGGAGACGAGCACTCCATCCTGCCCGCCAAGGCCAACCCGGGCTGAGAGAGATACAACGTCCCAGCAGAAAGACGGAGCGCATAGTCGATAAAAATTTCCCCGCATTTAGGCATCCAACTCGGGTCTCCATCATGCGCCAGCCAAGCGCCTAACCACTACACCACAAATATCAGTGAACAATGTCTATATTATGCATGCGTTTTGTCCTGTGTTTACAATAAGTTTACCTTAAAGTATCATGTACATGTAGGTAAATCTAAATTAAATACAAAAACGAAGAAAATATTTCCCATCACTTGTCCATCAACTGAAGATTACAGCCTTTCGAACATTTGTCTGTGTCTGCCATGAAGAGTAAAGGAATTTGCATTTTGTATAAATCAGTGAAATGTTCTATACTTTGTTTTCATTTCATGTCAAAGAATATTGACGTGATGTGCGTGACGACACGGTGGAATCAGGCGCTCGTCGTTTTTTTTGGGTATATTATGGAGTTATTGGTATTACAGCAAAGCTTGATTACTTGTCTTGCTTTTGATGGAAAAATACGCATCTATCTTGAATAGAAGTCGAGATATTTACGAACGAAAGAGGTAAGCATCGCCAGGTGTCAAAGGAAAAGTTTGAAAGTTAATGGCTGCTAAAGTTTGGTGATTTCCAAAGTTTGCATGTCCTTGGAAACGAAAGATTAACTTTCTGGATGCCTTGTGGCAACGTTTTACAGTATAATCCACACAAAATAAAATATGTTTTAGATGAGGAAAGGGAGTTGAACCCCCCCCCCCAAAAAAAAAAATGAGTAAAATTGCCCAAACGGCCGTTGAAAAAATGTCGGTTTCTTTGAATTTATTATTTTAACGAATGCCTCATTTTACCACGATGCCACGCATATGATGGCCTGGGCCTGTGCGCTTATGGCTATGAGCTTGATCGATACAGGAAAGACGAAGATTTATATGCCAACAGGGTGAGATTATCATGTCATCATCTTCCTAAGAACATGTCTATTAACTCTTAAAAGACATAGCGGGCACATGCTTTCGATGGACAGACCACGGGCAATGTTCCCATGCGGCACATTTCTGAACCCTAAAGCACACATTGGCAAAATATCGTGATAAGCGTGGTGTAGCCTGCCGTTTAAGTTTCAGATCAAGAAAAAAGATTTGAAAAATATGTATGAATGATGTAGTTATGCCTCTTTTTGAATTGCCCCATATCACAAAACCAACGTGTCATCAT
>NW_004797544.1:114476-116976 GCF_000002075.1 Aplysia californica | reverse complement strand
GCAATGTATAAAATGATAAATATTTTTGCACATACCCAAAACTTGACGAGCGCTTGATTCTACTCTTCCGTGACGCAATCAAATCATGTCATTATTATTGATATTACTAGTATATTATTACCATCATTATTATGATATTATATCCTATATGGCAGGGTGTTACAAACTGGAAAGAGCACATGAAAATGTTGCGTGAGAATGATACGATTTTGCTGTTTCTTCCAGTCCGTATTCACAATATTGCCAAAACATCATTCCTCCGCTATAGGAGACTTTTCCAGCCAACACGATTGCGGGGGAAACCGGGTATTAAAGGTTATCAAAGGATAACATCAAAATCGCCCATAGAGCTGCACAGCTTTTTCTGTTTAGAATAAGCGGCAGTTTACGTCTCTTCTGTAAAGAACCTGGGCACCTTGGGATTTTTATATTTAAGCGAGTTCCCTGAAAGATATCTCGGTTTATGCAGAGGATAGACTGGGTAAATTAAATGATTTAGATAAAGTCATCAAAGAAAAAAAAACAAGGTCTAGCGGCTAGCGATTCAAAAAGATATCCTGTTGGAGATATCTATAAAAGACAAGGACAAGCACGACGTCTTAAGGGGAAACCGCAGGGTTATTTTTACACAGGGTAGACTGATAGCATTTACTGATCTTGACAAAATGGTTAAGAAAACAAAATATGGTTTATGTTGGTTTAACCGCTAGCGATTAAAAAAAATACTCTTCATTTATCCCCGTGACGATATTTATAGGAATACATGTACAAGGACAAACATATCCTTGAACGAAATTCCAGGGTTTTTGAGTTGTTGTTTTTTTTTTACACAGGTTAGAATGATTAAATCTACTGTTCTACATAAAATGGTAGAGAAATAAAAATGTAGTTTTACATTAAAGGCGAACGATTTAAAAAATGCATCTTAGAGGTATTTAAATTGCAACTTCATAATATGTTTTTCTGTAAGTGTTTTTTGGCGTTCACAACTGCTTAAGACCATATGAGCTAGCGAGGCCCATTGAGCATTTTCAGTTTGGTAGAAATTAATTTTGAATTTTGCTCTGGTGGTGGCTGAAGCCTAATCTTATCGACTCAAAGAATACCAAAGGTTCTATAACGTACGCAACTTGCACACGGGTCCTCCGAGATTTTTTCGCCCTAATCCGAGAAGGGTAGGTGATCGATCTTACCTACCCCGAGTATCTGAAAAACAGCAATAAGGAACTAAGGAGCGGCAATAGAAAGGCAGCAGATATAGTCAGGAGTCCCGTGGGGGGGGGGGGGGGTTTGGAAACAAAAGCAGATGTCAGGACACAGTTAGAGAGCAGGAAAGGAGGTGAAAGTAGAAAATTTCAAAGAAGAAAATCCTTCTGTCGTTCTCAGGTTCTATTGAATGAGAGACAAACACCTTTCCTCTTAACAACTAAAGCCCCCTTCATAATAATTATGTCTCCCTTCAGTGTAACAAGCATCTGATTCGCGCTCTCCCGACTCCGTTTGAGAAGGTGGATTTTCTTGTTTACCTCCTGGGTAAACTCATTATACTGAGAAGGCCTAGTCCTAAGTCCTTGTGCCCGTGAATGTGCTTGCGTCCATGCGTGCTTGCATGCGTGCATGGGGAAGATTCAGGGAGTAAACTAAGAGAAACAGAGAGGGCAGGGGGAGGGAGGAAGAGGGGGGGGGGTTAAATAGAGAGAAAGAGAGAGAGAGAGAGAGAGAGAAGGGGGAGAGGGGGAAGGGGGGGTGGAGAATGGTGTAACAGTTACATCACAGACTCCAGTCATGGCCTAGTGATTCATGTCGATAGAAGAAGGAATCTAAGAAGGTATAGAGAATAAACCATGGTAGGTTTCACAAGGAAGATCAAACCGCAGTTTATGTTCATGTATATACAGCTGCTCTACCATAACAACATTACTCCTCCTGCTTAGAGACATTTATCTATTCATTACCACCACTCCCCATCCCCCGCGTCAATTTTCCACATACCAACAACTCTGAACAATTTTCTCCTCTATGGAAAAAGCGGCCCAACGGTTCCCCCACATTAGCTTCAAGCTGTCATAATGTACTCATCATGAACTCCTGACCACTCATAAAATTGCTTCCCTAGTGGGAACAGAAATTATTACCGCAGCATGCGCGTTATGCAAGTGGCCTTCTCGCGGCAGAGAAACCAGACGCACTACGTACCATTAACTACGCCAATTTCCTCACTCTTTAGGGGCTCGTTTGCTCTTCGTCGTGCTGTATTTCTACTTTTTCTACTCATGGTTATTCATGTAGCTATTGCTCAGCGTGGACTTGAATTATATAATCATCCTAGATCGAGAGCTACTATAATCGCCGGTTTGCTCTCTATCAAAACTTCGTTGCGCTAGTGTGTACACGCGCAACCTTTCCTTCCTAGCCCTTCATAATTTGGTAACAAATAGTTAACCGAAATTACATTAGAGTTCATAGTCTCGGAAATGATAATAATAATGATAATACTAAT
>NW_004797544.1:110001-112821 GCF_000002075.1 Aplysia californica | reverse complement strand
AACGTAAGAGAGAAACAAAAAAACAGAGATAGATAGATAGATAGATAGATAGATAGATAGATAGATAGAGAGAGAGAGAGAGAGAGAGAGAGAGAGAGAGAGAAGGGGGGGTGGGAAGGGAGAGGTGTGAAAACAAAAAGATGCAAGGAGGGAGCAGAGAAAAAGCGAGAGAGCAAGCTAAAGATAGATAATAAAGATTATAATTAAGAGTTCCTTATCGACTGCCATAGCCTCATTCCCTCTTCCCACCCACTCACCCATATATCCACCCCCTCCTACTCCCCCAAACCACCCGCACCCACCTCCACAATTTTATCTTTCCGTCCAGACTTCACTCCTGGCACCATACAACAGACTGCCCTTTCAGTCATGAGTGGTTTACCCCCTCTGTGGGCGTCAGAGCTCTCCATGCCAACACAGTCGGTAATGAGTCTTCACCGAGAGAGAATGTGTCTGCAGCCAGACTGACCATGGTGGTAGGGACCGGTCGCTTACTACTCTCAGATGTGAATATACGATAAGATGGTAATAATATAAGATAAGATGGGAATGTAAGACAAGATGTGAATTTAGGATGAGAACGAAAGAGCCATCGCCAGCGCAGCGAGAAGTAACCTTGATATAAAACACAGCGGCTTCCTTATCTCAGAAGAATACAAAAAGAAACTCAGTCTTTTTATTTAAAGCTGACGACCACAAGGGGAAAACGATCACGTCTTTTGTCCCGATTTAGAAAAAAACAACACATTTTAAAGTTCAAAGCACTCTAGGATCTTTCCCGATTGTCCCCATTCTTTCATTTACAAAAGTGTCTAGCTCAGAAATGAGTCCGCTGTTCTGGTTTAGTTGTGTTTGAAAGTAAACGTTGAAACCTTATGCAACTGCTATAGGCAACAGTTTGATTATTTCGAGTTTGTGACTTCGATCGTTCTCAATTGTGGTCTTTAACTGTATCTCTGATGCACACAGTTACCGCTTGTAAAACACAACTGGTTATTTAAAATAAACTTTGCTTTGCGATATGGAGTTATTCTTTTCAATCATTTTCTGTTTCCAAAGTTAACCAGTCATAAGAAAGTGTTTTTAAAGTATCCTCAGACTCCCACATTAAGAAGATGAGACCCAAACGCTATCAATATGGTAGAGCCAGATACTATGACATCGTTACAGTAATTTTGAAGACCCCCCCCCACACACACACCCCGAGAGTACAACCGGCAAGGATGATTCTGGTACTTTTTGATCGGTACCAGGCTGATTATGGTAGTCATTGATTTGTCGATAGGGTTTAATCTCCTCGTGTTCTATGCTCTGCCTGCACACACCCTTTTGAGCAGGTATGTGAACAAAAGGATACGTGCAACCCCATGTATGTATTTATGTTTCGCTTGCGTACACCACGACCTGTATGCCATGTCACATGGTGCAAAATAATAATTATTTTGACCTCCGTTTGCCACGTCATTATCCTCTGATTGACAGTGGCTACAGATCCTTTTCAACGGTGCCCATGAAAAACAAACACATTTGATTTTTTTATACGATCGGGTGGATAAGAGATAAAAACCTGTCCTTTTTGCAAAACGTTTTCGGAATCACGGTCATCATTTTACAGATCTTACAGAATGTGAAGGTTGTAGAGCAGAATGTGTCCACTACCCATTCGTTTCAAGACCATAGGTACCTTAGCACGACAAACATAACTTTATATTTTTCTCCAAGTGATGTAGTTTGTGTTATAAAGGTGGGTTAAAGCCACACAAATAACGTCCAATAACGCCCGCCTTTAATGAATCACAACGCAGTTAATACATACCTGTATATTTCTCAACTATGGAGGTGAGGAGTAGTCACAATTATTATACGAAGACTATTTTGTAGCCTCTTCTAATAATGTCAATTGGGTGCTTTTTTAAAAAAATGACATTATCATTTTAAAAAACTCCCCTAATTCTTGTAAAATACTATACACTATTTATTCTTTTCCGAATTCTGTGGTGAGTATACCACACACAGGTTTGTTGTACGCATGTGAGCAGCGGGCAGAAACTACATACTCAACATTTCTTAACGCCAACAGGGGTCGATTACTGCGGATTTAATGAGCCTTAAAACAAAGGTGGGAAGTTTAGGTGGAAGAGGGTGAAAAGGTGGGAAACGCTGAGAGGAGGGTGAGAAAATAGGGGAAGGAATCGTGTCGGTTTTGGCAGGTTTTTGTTTCTTTGGTACTAAAGTTTGTGTTGGGTTGTTTTTTTTAATAAAGAGGAGTAGACAAGGTCGTGGCAAATGGAAGAGGGAGACACATTAGTGATGGTGGAGGCTGTTTTAGTAGTGGAGAAAAAAGAGGTTCTGGAGGAGGGAGAGGGAAGGGAAGAGAGGAGAAGGGGAACAGGAGGAGGCATCGTGTAAGAGATTTAGGGACTGGGGGGGGGGGCGTTAAGAAGATGACAGTGTGGGAAAGGAGGTTAGGAGGAAGAGAAGAAGAGGCGAAGAAAAGGGAGACCGGCAATACTGAAAAGATTTTGCGAACAGGTTTCAGTGCCAGTTGTCAAGGTTATTTTTGTAAATTTTTAGTTGACATTTTAGTGTTGTTTTTCCAACTTCAGTATCACTATTTCTTGGGTTAAAATCGTTCCTACTGCTACTTTCACCATGGTTTTGCTACGCATTGATTTTCTTTTATTTATTTATTTTACATTTTTCTACGCTGTTATTGCTGTATCTTATTTTATCATTATTAGCAACTTCTGTTGTCATAGGTACGTCTGAGCATGAGGATATAGGATGGAGAAGGATGGGGCCGTGAGGGGAGGGGGGTGG
>NW_004797544.1:105832-109111 GCF_000002075.1 Aplysia californica | reverse complement strand
AGAGAGAGAGAGAGAGAGAGAGAGAGAGAAAGAGAGAGAAGGAGAGAGAGAGAACAAGAGAGAACAAGAGGGAGAGAGAAACAGAAAGAGATAGATAGAGAGAGACATAAAGGAATGGAGATACAGAGAGATAGACGTTCCGTTGGCACAACAGTTTTTCCCGTAAATGTCTGGATAGAGATTGCCCTGTAGAGTTGTATGATTTACTCCATCCACCAACGCCTTGTCACCATAATATTATTGTGTGCCACGGTGATTGTTAGATAACACAAACATTCTCATTTAATTAGACTAATTGATTAGTAAAGTTCCACGGGGCACATTTTGTAGTTGGAGCAGACCATAATATGATACACCTGTGTCTTAGAATGTTTATTATAGTATCAGCCAGTTCAACTCTGACTGTGGAAGCGACAACAAGAAATCAACAGCTAAATAACCAACTCAATAACAAGTTTTCTTTGTTGTGGATGATGGAAGGGTTGGGAAGTACATTAGACGCGGCTAATTCTAAAATAGATTCTTCCTTTTATTCTTTCTTCGTCTTAGCTTTACCAGTTGTTGGACCTTGCTTCTCATACCTTTCTGCAGCAAAACAGTCTGTTTCTTGCCATTCTCCCTGCATGGGTCGTTTTGGTTTCAAACCAGTGTCCGATGTCTCGTTCCTATCTTCAGTTCGAGTGCCCCCTCCCCCTTTTGCCTTATACCTTTGATTCTAGAATATATATAAATATATCATAGACTATAACTTCCTGCACTACCCAGCCAGAAACTTTCATAGCGCTTTTTTAAGATTGCAGAGAGAGTCTGTCTGTGAAGGGATCAAAATTAGTTGTTTTGCGGTTGTTGTATTCTAAGAGGTATATTATGATGTTAACACGCAAGAGTGAACGGTGGTTGCAAGCCTGGTTCGACAACAACGCTAACTTCACATTTTGCTACTTTCATCATTATTTCTGAGCGAATATTTTTGCAAAAACAACATTTTCACGTCACTTTTTACTTCTACATTATCAGAAAATCTTTCATATTGAAATTGGTATGGTGAATTCTCTCAGTACTCTGTTCCTTTACCGGCAGAATTCTCCAACGAGATTAATTTACACGTTGAGAGCAGGGAGGATGGAATATTTCGCGAGCTGAATTAATTACGCGGCTGTGGTAGGGGTATAAGTGGATTGCTCCTATTGCGCGCAAGACTTGCTGCTTGATTCTGAGCACGTCGGGCTGAAATGACGCAATCAAAGAGTAGGCATTTGTGCCGGCGCAGGGCAGCAAAAGTGAGGACTCGTTTGTCATCATAATGTCATAGGCTCTCGGGTGTTCCGTAGGCTATACTGGGCTTTACGTGATCTGTAATATTGCACAACGCATGAATTTCACTCCTAGCATTAACTGGGATAGGAGAAAAGTATCAATAAAAATACCGGCAACGACAATTTCTATACATGTACCAGTCCGCACAGGATAATTTTTAGGGTGTATCCATAAAATTGAACTATAATAATATCCTAGACCGTGCAATGTCATGGCCGCCACTGTTGCGCGCTATTAAAACTTTGCAACAAAGCAAGCGTACCATGAGCGCCCAAATGAAGATAAAAAACACGACTACCGTTGCAGCCGAGTTCGTGGGCACCTTTCAACCTTTGCTCTTCGTGGATTGGCTCCAATCGGAGTCAAATGGTGAACCGGAATTACGTCAGAGTGCATGGTCTAGGCTATAATGATTCAAGCCGATGGACATTGCTAATCTAAAATGCAAAGAAAGAGCCACGACTGCGCATTAAAAGAACTTTTATCTTAGAACAAAAATGCCTTCATTATCGCCAATGGCTACCCTTTTAGCATTGCACGACTATTGCGCAAGACTCTTTTTTCAGGAAGGAACTACATGTATAATGCAGTTCTGGGCATGTCGAGCTAAAATGGTGCAATCCAAATAATATGTGCATTGCTACTGGAGATAAACACCAAACGTTCTTCTCTACTCACCGTAGTCATGTCATAGACTCCTTTTTAAAATTCTTTATACATCTTTCGTTTATATATCTGTTTAATTTTTTTCTCATTATTACCCGAATAACACGCATCACTTTGTCTAATTCGAGCCGGACAAGGACTAAAAAAAAAATCCCATTTTACATTTTGGTTATTGAACACTATACTGTAACAACTGAAGTATTAATACCTTGGCGACTACTCGGCGCTGAATACATACTTGGTGTCGAAGCTGTCTGGGATCTAGTTTCCATCAATATAAATTATTTCCGAGTCCTTCAAGGAGGAAAATGGAAGTTATACGGCGAGCGTTGTTTTATGTGTACATGCATGAGGCGATAAAATTCACATAAAACGCGAGGGCTCGATAAATATTGGTCCAGGATTATTTCGGGGTTTTTGGGGTTTTTTTGTTCTTGATAGTTTCTTAGGCGGGTTCTCTTGCCTCTTTTGGTAAAACCCTTCCAAAGATTGTGAACTACTGAAGGTTCATTCTCTATAATGAGCGTCGTCAGCAATATACATGAATAATAACCATCAGTTTGGTCCCCTGCGCTGATTTACACCTTTTAATTAAATCTTTTTGGGGGGCGAGAGGTGTCTTTTTGTCTCCCCTTTATAGGTTTTTTAAAGAAAAATCTTCGGTTCTCCCTTTCAAGAATAAAATGTATCAAGACAAAAAAAAATAATGTTCAAAACGCAAAACAACAATAGCCCATATATACATGTACATGTATTACTATCTGCGCTTTCAATTATGGTTTCTGAGAGAATGAAGAATTTAAAGTACACTGCCTTTACTTTAATCCTTCCAAGGGAGTGCAAACGACTTGCGGTTTAACCGTACTACAAATCTAGTGTTGTGAGAAAGGTTTAAAACGTTGTTCACCTTAGGAAAGGTAAGTGACAGGGGAGTATTTAAACGATAAGAGCATTTGCTGAGACCAGGGTCGTCTGAGCAACTGGGCACGATCTGTTCTGCACTGCAAGTGAATTCACAAGACGCATGTGCAATTCCTACTTGTGGCAATTTTTCTATCAGGGGTATTCTTTCATCTTTTTTAGGATGATATAACATCCCAATCAGCCTGACTAGCAGGGTCGAAACATTCTGTCTTTAAAATTATCAGAATTATGTCAAAGGGAGTGAGAGACGTCTGTCTGTGAGTGGGTTTGTTTGTGTGTGAATGTGGTTGTGTGTATGTGTGTATTTATGAGTGTTTATGTATGTGTGTATGTATAATATGTTAAAATATATAATATATATATTATATAATA
>NW_004797544.1:97350-105732 GCF_000002075.1 Aplysia californica | reverse complement strand
GGGGGGAGGTGAGTGCAGCTTACGCTACCCTGTTCACTGCGTCGTGCGTGTCAATGCCAGCTTACATATTATCTCAAATTAGAGCATGTACGCCATTGCAGATGACGTCATGGCATCGATTTCTGTAACATTTTCGACTGGAATTCTCACCTCATTTGTCCGGGCAGTTGTCTTTGGCCGGGAAGGGAATCCTCTCTAACAAGGACCCTATTAGTAGATGAAGGACGCCATTGGTGTGTCCTACTTCTTTATCCTCCCCCAATTCTCTTTCTACTAGCCATACATTTTTTTTTCCTAGCTCTTAAAGACTACTATTGCTTCGACTGCCTGTGACTGGCCAGTTCCTTCCACCGTTGGCACAGATTAGTGGGGGACCCTTTACATGAAGGTGGGCTCTACAGTAACGTATATTACCTCTGAAATAACTAAAAACCTGTTTTGGGGTAGAGTATTTCTAAGATACATTTTTGTAGGATTGAATAATCCTTTGCTTTATGGGGATTTTTCTTCCCTTATTTTGGCTTGACTCTTTTAATCTGATATGTTCAAATTTTGGTATTAATTTTGATCCCAGCTTTTTCTAAGTTACCAAAATCCACATGTCTGAAGTTATTCTCTCTTCAGCAGGTCTTTGGCTTACATTTCTGGGGGCATGCGTCTGTGGTGGGGCCTGTTAAGGGCTTTGCCGTCGCACGCAGAAGACTAGAGTTTGATTTCCAGGAGAGGAAATTTTTTTATCGAGTATCTAGCTAGGGCTTTCTGCCCAGGTGTATCGCTTTCAGCTCGGGCTGGCCCTGACAGGGAGGGTCTAGGCCTGCCTCCTAAAAAAAAAACCAAAATTATGTCGATGGAGCCGTAAAAAACACCTACATAAAAGAAAGACTTACCTGAGGTGCTATACCACAGCACTAACAGATAACTTGCGTGAACCCTATAATAGTGGTCGACCTGCGACTCCCCAAGATAAAACAGGACGGACAAAGTAAAGTAAGGGCTGGGAGTTTTTTTTGGGGGGGGGTTTCAAATACCCAGAAGTACAATGAGTATCAGCTCTGCGAGAGAGGGGGAGGGGTATACAAAGGGAGCGAGTTGGAGACGGAGGGAGAGAAGGGTGGGGGTGGGGGAGCGGGAGGGGAGAGAAGTCGTTACTGAATACGTACGCTGACAACCGTCTGTACCACAACAAAAAAACAGGAAACCAGGTCACAACATTGGATCTTTTTTTCTTGAGATCGGCTTGTTAAACAATCGTGAAAAAAACCTGGCTCCCCCGAAGATTCAGATTCTCAGCACCTGTGGCGGATGTCGGGCGAGCGTGACCTGTTTCGTGGCCCTGTTGAATAGCACTGTTCAGCACAGGATGTACTTGAAAGAAGAACAATCTGCGTTTTTGACAGCATTCTATGTACAGAACCGCCAACTTTAGAAAGCCGCTAATAACCTTTAGAAAAAAATATATCTCGTGCTTTTCTTCTAGATGCCTGCTTTTGTTTGAGTAAGAGAATCACATTGACACTATGGTAATTGCTATTTAGTGATGGGAATAAAGTAAGACAGACAAACAACAGAGGGAAAGTAAAGACGTGGGACCAACGAATGGCACCCTCTAACCACCAGCCTGGATGCCCGCGATATGAAGTGAGTGTCTCAATTTTTTTTTCAAATGTATGTTTTGTATATTTTTTTTCGCCTCCTTCTTTTAAACTTGCGGAGATTCTGACACAGGATCCTCGAACCCGAGTGGAGAGTGCACAATTTACGCTTAGTTTTGTTTCCCCTCGTTTCAAGGGAGTGGCAGTGTCTCAACTTTTAAGACTTACATCATGGTAAAAAGTTAAAGTATAATAAAAGCAACTGTTGTTTTGGGTTTTTTTAGTTTTAAAGTCATAATACTGTCTATCATCTTGTTTGGCCTCCTCACACATTCTATACCTGTACGATCTGAAGAGACTGGTTTCGAAAACAGTTTCGATAAAATACAGGGGTGAACGAAGTTAGCGGAATTTTAAACACAAATTCTGATGAAAGCAATGTTGAGGGGGTTTTTTCAAAGTAGATGCGTTCAACATAAACTACTCACCCAGTCTCGCACTCGATTACCTAAGACCATTACAGCAATCAATGTCCTTTCGATTTTTTCTTTTGGGAAAAAAGAAAGCGTTCCCAGACATTTAATTTAATTTAAGAGTTCCTATGGGTGCTTCATCTTTATACCAGAGATTGTTATTTTAGCACTTACCTGTTTTGCTTCAGGGATTTGTAAAATTACTGCTTCTGTGGACGTGACAAGTCGGTTGCCATCACCTAGCCTTACCCATGAGTAAGAGTCCAGTCTGAAGCGAGCTTTCATAAGGTTGGTAAATAACATAGTCCACCTTTAGGAATTATCTTTGATTAGTGTTATTGAATCATCAAACTAATGTTGTCATCATGCAAACCATGAGCTGAAGCTGAGAGTGCCTACAAAGGGTGGGCGTTTTTGTTTTTGTTTTTTATTTTTAGGGGGAGTTTTTTTGGGGGGAGGTGGGAGTTTATTGTTGTTTTTTTGGGTGGAGAGGTTGGGAAGGTGGGGAGCGGGAGGCGGTTATAGAACAAAAATGTTTTCAGATGCAATGCTGTTACTGAACAGTTCGTTGCGTCTTCAGGTTTCGCATAAAAAAATGTTTCAAAAAGTTTCGCTCTCTGGGTTAAAAAAAGACTGACTACTTTCGGGGCGTGAGTAACAGTTATTATTGTTGGTTAACTCGAACTCCATCCGGCAGTTCGAGGTTCAGATCCGAGGGTTTGTTATTTGCGTTTTTCCCTTTTCCCGCAAGTTGTTTCCTGTGTATGTTTGTCTCATCTTGTATAAGCACTAGTTCTGCTTTTATTTCAGGGTCTTGAGGTACTCATGACTATGCTTTGTTTTGTTTTGTTATTCGATTTTTGTTGTTGTTGTTTTTTCTTTCGGAAGCTATGACTTTTTTTCTATTCTTCACATCTTGTCAATCTCGTTATAACAGCGTGGGCGCTATTGATTCTTTTTTTTTTTTTTTTAGATCTAAGTGGTGCTTTAAACCTTATTCATTTTTGTTGTTGTGCTACATGTTTCTCTGTAATTGTCAATGGTATTGACTGGGCCTGGGTTCTTTTTTAGTTAGTGGATGAATTATTGTTGCTTTCCTTGTCTTCAATTGCTAAAGGTGGTGTTGTACTTTTTGTTCTTCTTGTTTATTGTGTTGGGTGCTTTTTGTGGGATTATGGCAAAGTTATTTTATAGTTACCTTTAATACGGTTATTGTGCCCTTCAATGGTTATTGTATTTTTTTCATTGTTATTGGTTCGCTGTCTAGTACCTACCGGTTTATGTGGTGTAATGGTAAGGCAGCACATAGTTGCACACAGAGGCCTTGAGTTCGATTCCCGTACGGGGAGAATGTTTATTGAGTACCACCGTCTTTCTGCTGGGACGTTTATTCTCTCCAAGCCCGGGTTCGCACCAACAAACAGGGTCTAAATGATCTAAATTTTGTCGATAGGGAGCAAAACATCAACATAAAAATGTATCGTTTTTGTTGCTTCCTTTGCTGATATAATTTGTATGTCTATTGATTGTTGTTGTGTGTTTGTTTTTTGTCCATAATGCCATCCCCTGGGTAAAGGGAGCCGATCGTGTTGTCTTCAAGTCAATTAATTGTGACCAATGTGACAGAAACGACGACCTAATCCATTAGCGTGCTCACCCTTTCTCACTCTGTCGACAAAGGTGTTTTGGCCATGGTAATTTCTTTATTCACTTTAGTATACAAATCTTGTTATAATTTAACAATTAATTAGACTAAAATGGTCGTGGGATTTTACCGTTACAGTTTATTCCTAGCTATCTATTGCCCTCTCCTCAAGTACTATACTGTCCCCAGAGAACTGAAAGCTGTAATTTTGAAAAGTCTGATAGGACCAGTATTTTTTTTTTATGGAAGTGAAGTCTGAGCATTTTAGACGAAAGATAACAACAAAACCCAAACATCAGAAATGTGGCTTTATAACCGACTGCTTCGATATAAAAATCGACATATAAAATAACTAATAAAAACGTCCTGAAAGAATTTGATACACCGCGCAGTATGCTTTCTGGGATCAGTAAAAAAGAGACTCGTGTATTTTGGCCATGCAAACACAAACTTAAAGATAGGCCCGATTACAACTGTGCTACAGGGCAGAATAGTTGCCAAGATAACTACATGAAGACCTCCTATATCATACGACACAGAAAACGTAAAATCCAACAGAGGTCTGCAACTTTATACATTAGTACATCATTGCAGAGAACAAAAAAAGATTGAAGCTTGCTGCTGTGGCAAGGAGTAGGCCACCATTGGACTAACACACGGCGATTGTGATAGATGACAGGTGACTTTTACGTCAGAGCTCTGAGGCTGCGAAGTTCTCTGGGGTAGAAAGATAACACCAAAACAGTTCCTCCCTCGACCATTCCATCATGCGGCAATGTTGACACAATCCCCATTGTCACTGCAATGTCAACGAAAAAAGAGAAGAAAAACGTTTCCCCTATATGGTAATTGCTCTCCTCCTCATACATCACCCTATACTCGTTCCTCATTTCACCCTGACTGCTTTCTTCTCTCACGCTTACGGGTACCTTTTTTCTTCGCTGATGCCCCTATAGGTTATTTTCTGAACTGACTTCTCTTAAGTTTGTTTTCGTTTTGGTGTTTCTTTTTTGTTGGTTGTATTTTTTGTGTGGGGGGGGGGTTGTTTTCGATCAGGCTCGAGGGACAGCTTGTCTCATTTTTTAGTAGGATACACGCCACTTTGATATTGATCAATTATTATAATTGAAGAGTAAAATTATGCGCGACCAGATTTGTCATTTTCTTATTTATTTCTTGAAAGACCCAAACAAAAACACATCGAAGTTGATATAAACATTATCAGCTCTATCGAAAAGTCGACTAACCTCTTTAAATACATAAAATATTTTTGCTACCTTTACGAAACCCGGTGTTCCAAACTAGAGTCCATGATGAAAGGGAAAAAAACTTCCACAAAGGCGTTTTGGAGACAAGCGTAGAATGCCACGTAAATTGATATAAGATATTATGTAACCTTTAATGGGACAAACACTCGAGAAAAAGTCAGCCGTTGCGACAAAAAGCTGACGATAGGTATTACTGTAAATGTGCCAAAGGGATGTGAATGTTCTTGACCTTTGCCTCATCTATCTTTGACTCGATGGTTTAAGGGATGGGTCGATAGAACAAACTAGAGCAACCGGCATGGGTAATAGGTTCGAAACTGAGTACTCTCTGAATAATGATTTCTTATCCTCACTACTGATTTTTTCTTTTCGTCCAGCGTGGTCAACAGTACAGAAGTGGGTCTGGGATAATATGTTTGTTCTTCCTACACGGTATTCAGCTTCCACTATAACAAACACACGTATACAGGTTCAGTTTAGCAGAAAGAAAGAGAGAGAGAGAAAGGGAGAAAGGGAGAGAGAGAGGGGGGAGAGAAAGAGAGGAGAGAGATAAATAGAGAAAAAGAGGGGCATAGGCGGGTTCGAGAAAAGAGTGAATGAAAGAGATTGGGAAGAGATAAGTGGTGGAAGTCGTTGGGAGATACAGAGACATGAGAGTATGAGAGGGATAGACATGGATGACACAGAGAAAGAAAGAAATTTTTTTTAATGGGATATGGATAACACAGAGAAAGAAAGAAAGAAAGAAAGAAAAATGGGATGGCTGATGAGATACACAAAAAAGAGACTGTGAGGAAATAAAGAGAAAGGGAATGACAGAGAGAAAAACACAGTTATAGATTGAGAGAAAGAGAGAGAAAGAGGAGGAAAGAGGGAGAATTAAAGAGACAAAAGGAGAAAGGGAATGATAAAGAGAGAATGGGGACGGGGAGAGAGTGAGAGAGAGATATACATATAGAGAGAGAAAGAAAGAGAGAAAGAAAGAGAGAAAGAAAGAGAGAAAGGGAGGGAGGGAGACAGAGAATACAAGGGTGGGAGAGAGTGAGGGAGAATGAGAGAGAAAGAGAGAGAAGGGAGGGAGAGAGAGAGGGGAAGGGGGGAGAATACGAGGGAAGGAGAGAGAAAGAGAGAGAAGGAGAGAGAGAGAGAGAGAGAGAGAGAGAGAAGGAGACAGAGAGAGGAGAGAGAGAGAGAGAGAGAGAGAGAGAGAGAGAGAGAGAGAGAGAGAGAGAGAGAGGGATGGGATTTGTAGTAGCACCAGAAGGATTTACAAAGGAAAGAGCAAGCAAACAGATCGCGTGAGAACTGATGGCCCTTCCAATGGCTTACGGCTGCCTGGACGCCTCCTCCAAGTGAACAGAGAACCCTCCGTTTGAGTCCCAAGGGTGGAACGTACACCCCCCGTTGTGCTTCCTCGCACGCTATCTCTGCAGTGTTAAAAAAACACCGATTTTTTTGTCGTACTTTAAGGTAGCCGTCTTCTCAAACTACTGTTTCACATGATGTACTACGAGCAAAGGAAAATGAGAAGGGATATTGCAAAATAGACGATCTCATATTATGACGTTAAATTGTGCTACATCAGTGATGTCAATAATTTATTTCAGGGAGTCAAAATTAATTATGAACTGGAATGCTACAAGTAATGTTAGGGGTCAGTTCTTCCGTTAGAAATACCATCGGCGTCTATTAATGTGTCTTGATTAGGGTGATTACATCTTGCTTACGTGGACTGGTTTTGCTGGGACTACTGAGTTCTGTTGTCGTATGGGTAACCATTTATTTCCAGTTCCTTCAAACCTACACATGCCCACAAGTTTTGCTTGAAATGCCGTTCTGAAATAACACTCTACTTGAGTTCATCTGAGGCCAAACTTTTAGCTATATATATATATATATATATATATATATATATATATATATATATATATATATATATATATATATATATATATATATATATATATATATATATATATATATATTATATAACACAACCCTCATGCTTTGGAAGAATCTATTGAAGAAAATTATTTGCGCAAATATACATATATTTTCCAAAAGTGCCATAATTTGAGCAAGCTCCTGACTGCAGCTCAAAACAGATTAGCTATCACAATAACAAACAAAAAAAGAACCATCTACCTTTATCGGAAGATGTGAGCGCATTGCATTTTTGACTGAGAAATACTTCCTTTTTTATATAGCATATCAGAAGTGTTAAATTCGGAAATAACGCGGGGTTTGATTTTAAGACTGCAAGAGATCCTTAGATATCCTCAAAAATGTAAAAACATCTATGCCCAAAAGAAAATATGTTTTTTGATTAATAACCATTAAAATAGCAAATATCTTACTTCTGATTCTTTTTTATACAAAAGGGATATAACACTCCAGCGTCTTTTTAACAAGGAACATTTCTGAATAATCGAATAAAATCTGTTTACTGGATTTTTTTTAAAAAAACATTTAAAAAATTATATTAGATTTGCATGCCTAAAATCTCCGTTTGAGCTCAGAGCAATTAGCTCTTTCGGTTGGATTGACGGAATTTACAGCGCAATTTTTAGTTTCTGCAAGAGGTTTAAATCACCTGCAAATCAAAAATAGGCCAAATACATGCCGAAGACAAGAATTGTTATCAGAGGGTAGCATCCAAAGAAAAGAAGGGGGAGAAATAAGGACGCCGATGTTTGATAGGAAAGAAGGAGCCAATCACACTAGAGCACACCCCATCCACCCACTTTACTGTGCAGGTTGTAGCAAATGGAGAGGAATAACGTAGACTAGACAGGCGGACGGCGAAATCTGCGCATTTGCGCAGAACGTTATTTTAGGCACATACGTGAGCTCTGCCTAGCGGATAAATTTGCTGAGTGGTTTTCGAAGGGTGCATTCACTTGTTCCTCTCGTGTGGTCAAAGCATCTGATTGTCTTGTAAAAGCTGACTCATTCACCACCATTCTTCCCCTTCACTTATGCTGCGTTGCGGCTGGTACTGTTTCGTAGTTTTAATATGCTATCAAATAGTACTGACAATGTGGATCGAATAAATAAAGTTGACTCTGAAACCACTGATTCTCACTTCCACCCAAAGCAATGCCCACCATTTAAACATACGCTCACATATATATTTTTTAGAATTTATATACAGCAGAACCCTCTATCTTCTTTTGGGCGTCGGTATTGCCCACGGGTCACTATTTAAAAATTCAGCACAAATGATAAATGCATATTATCTATCTATCTATCTCTCTATCTATCCCTCTACCTATCTATACATATATGTATATATATAAATATAATATTTATGCATGTTTGTGTTGTGTGTGTGTGTGTGTATGTGTGGGTGAGTGTGTTCTCTGATGTGTGTGTGTGTGTTCGGGGGGAGGGGGTGCGTGTGT
>NW_004797544.1:86836-95875 GCF_000002075.1 Aplysia californica | reverse complement strand
AGAGGTGGGGAGTGGGAGGGGGGAGGGGAAGAAAAGATACACAGAAAGAGAAAAGGCATTCGGACAAAGAAAAGGCAAGGAAATAAAGAGACAGAAAGAGAGAGAAGGAGAAAGAGGGAGCGTATGGCATGCAAGTGCGCACACGCGTGTAAGTGTGTGTGTGTGAGTGTGGGTGTGTTTGTGTGTGTGTGTGTGTGTGCGTGTGTGTGTGTGTGTATGTGTACGCGCGCGCGCTTGTAATGGTTGAAAGAGAGGCCGAAAGGGAGTAAATAGCAGAGAAACTGCTGCAAATGACAAGAAGAGGGCGAGATTCTCTCGAAATTTGGAAGGCAATATTGGACAGCGACTGTGGAGAGTGCCGGAAGTAAAAGAAGGCGTAAAACGATGAAACAATAGTGAATTCATATTAGATGTGGAGAGACGTTCTAGGGGTATTGGCCGCTGAGAACGGATTTATATTGTCTGAGTGGGGGTTTTATTCATGAGGAACAGTCACATTCTGCAGAAGGGTATAACTGACATGTGAAAATGGAAAGAGACCGAACTTGGAAAAGCCCAACAGAATAGAACGACCCTGTCTTAACCTTCTAGTGCCGCTGGTCCAAATTTGGTTTTCAAAGTTAATCAAAAGATATATTAGGTACTACTAGCGTCTAAATTAGTCTAGATTGGTTTTTATAGGCCGTTTCCCTTTTATTTGTTTGAGTAAATAGAAGCACATCCGCACAAGAATGGTCATTTAGTGATGGGGAAAAGTAAGACAGACAGACAGAATCTACGGTAAGAAAAGAAAGAAGTTGGACCTGTTACTAGTGTTGATCCTCGATCACCCGCCTTTCCCTTTTATATTTCTTTAATTTTGTTTTTCGTTTTAGTAGAAAGGGAGAACTTGTTCTAAGATCTGCTCACCTCCTGTCTTTAACCTCTCTAAACAACATGGGAAAGGCCAAATGAAGAGAACGGTGCTTTCTCAAGAATCATAGCCCGAGTTTGGTTTTGTTTGAGGAAAGGGAAGCACGTCGACGCAATAATGGTCGTTTAGTGCTGGGGAAAGTAAGACAGACAGACAACCAACAACAAAAAACCCGGAAGGAAAGAAACAAAAAAGTAGGACCTACCAGTGGCGCCTTCTATCTCATCACTCGCCTCGAGTTTGGTTTCTGACTACTGTTTACTAACTGGCGGCCAAAGCATTAAAAGTGGCTTTCACAAGTGACCACACTGGTCGTTTCCTAATTAATGTTGACGTGGAGTGAGCTACGTTGGACCCAAGACTGTCTATTCTGGAAAATAAAAATTCTAGAACAGAAGAGGATGGGAGGTTTCACTGGAATATTGACTTGCCGAGCTCCGGGGCAGATGTGCAATGACGATAGACAGACAGCTCAATGGGACTGACTTTTTAAAAGACAAAGAGAGAAAAAAAGTAGAAGTGCAAAGACTTTGTGACAAGCCGGAAAATGATTCTTTTTTAGTTTTGTTAGGGTTTTTTTTTCTAAGATTGTTTTTGTTTTGTTTTGTTTTTTGTGGGGGGGGGGTAGTTTTTTTTCAAGGGCGGGGCTTCTCTAATATCATGTCTCTTTCTTTCGTTTTGAGGTTATGGTACTATGGTATGGTTATGTTGTGTTTTTTATTTGTAGTGTTTTGTGTAATTGTTCTCTTAAAAGGGGTAGAGTTTTGATTGGGGGATTTTTCACGACTATCTCCTCCACCCTTTCTTCAGTAGTACATGTATTGTGTACAGTTTGTCAAGGTATTATGAAAAAGTAATTTAAACTGAAACAGAGATCGTAAAGAGCATACATTTGGATGTTTATAAGAAAAGCGTATCAGCGCTACTATTGAGACAATGTGATACAGGTCAGCACTTTCCTGTACAGTATAACTTAGAATGCGCAAGGCAGTACGTTCAAGGATATTATGTGTACATATACTCAGAAACACACACATACTACACACACATACACACACACACACACACACACACACACACACACACACACACACACACATTCACCTTCCTGTACTTCCTCTCCTCTGTCTCTCTGTTTTATTCTCCTTTGCATATTATGCATAGTCATCGTCGGACATTGACTGCTGAACTAATATTAGTTGTTATTACTACTATTATCATAATCATACATTGTACAGATAGGCCACTTGGCACTATGAATACCATAAGCCCCGGGATTTTGTTGATTACTTAAGAGGCTACTAATTTAATTAGCTATCAGTTGTCCTTGCAACCGTGACACTTATATATAGCCATTTGTATAATACATTAATCGAGCTGACTATTTTTAAGTCGATTAATTTCTAAGAAAGTTACATACGCCAGCTTCATCTGCAAAAGTACTTATATCAAAGTTTATAATATTTGAAGGTGCACATTCTTAATTACTCTTCCCGATTTCGAAAATACCTTTAGATTTCTTCGGCTGCAAACGTATCATGGCATCTCTTGACGTTTTTCGCACACTCTTATAGAAAGTCTGTTGTTCCTCTGCAAAGCACAAATAATCCAGTCTTTTCTCGGTAAATTATCTTCAAACGGTGTTATCTTCCTTACATTTACCTCAACATTTTCCAAAGGTCTTTATCTTTTTTTTTAACATTGTTTCCTGGCGGAACATGTGAGTAGATGATTTGCTTACTCTTTCTCCAGACGCCTCGTCAAAACAGTTTGAACCCCCATAGGTTTCATGGAGACAATTTGTTTCGTTCTACAGAGATCTGCAAGGATTATTATTCCACTTCACAAAAACTGACACTGGTGTTGACATAATGTAAGTATTCACGGCTTGATGTCACGTTTCTTAAGAATAGTCTTTGTAGCAGTGAGCAGCAGGATTTCTTTTGTACTGTTAGGACATGATGCCAAAACGAAACAGGGGGCTCGCGTGGTCGAGGAGTTACAGTGTTCCCCTCTCATTCAATGAGTCCCGGGTTCGAATCTGGACAGCGACGAGAAATGTTCTTCTCTAAATAAAGGCGAAAAATCTTGGAGGTTCGGTGCGCAATTGCGTACGGTAAAAATCCCTTGGAGGTCCCAAATCGATAAGAGTAAGAGCAGGCATCGGCCGCCACCCGGGCAACATTCAAAATTGATTCCTACCTAACTAAAAATGTTTAATGTGTCCCGCGCGCTCATATGACCTTATGCAGGTGCGACCGTCGTAAAAAACTCACATAATAATAATTTTTTAAAATATATAAATAAAACAGATAACGAAACATACTGTTAAAAGACAATAAATTAAATAGTAACTTGATGGTGTCGGTGGCCAAGTGATTAGGCTCTCAGACTCACAACGTAAGGTAGTGGGTTCGAATCCTGTCAGGGGCCCGACGTTGTGTTCTTGGGAAAGGAACGTTACACAAATTTTCTTCACTTCACCCAGATGGAAATGGCTACATGTACCTAGCTTCAGATAATGAAAGATCTTGTCAGTTTGTTAGTGTTTGAGCGCGTGGCATCTGCAGCTTGTACTGTATGTTTCTCGTGAAGCCGAGAATTTTTCTGAGTGTTCCAGGGTCTTCTGGGGTAATATCAGTTGTAAAGTGCATACTGTGGAGTGTGGAATATGCGCTTTATAAATGCTTATTATTTTTTAATCTTTGGCGCATGCAAAGGTTACTCAAAGTCGCACCTGTTTTTCAATTACTTAAATCATCTAGACTCAATTATCTCTTTCTACGCCAAATGCGCCAAGATTCATTTACCCAGCACGAGAAGGTAAACATGAATAAGATACCCCCAGCCCGCCAGGGCAGTGCTAATGACAGAAGTGTCTTTAAGCCATTCCCAAAGGGGGTACATTAATATGTTCTAATGTACAGTAGATTTGTAAATGGGATTGTTTATGAATGTCATCCTCATACTGTGCCGGAACAACATATTTTGGGGAACTGCTGCCTTTTCTGTCCTCATCTTTTCTATTGTCCGTTTTCCTCTACTTCTTTTTGTTTTTGTTTTTCACTCTCTTGTGAACTACTATTTCCGGGATGCCTTTATAGTCGAAGCAGTCTTTCTGCTGTTGAGGCTAGAGAGGTGAAGAGTAAGCCTGATTCCCCATTTGGACCTCTCTGTTGATATCCACCCCTTCGCGCTCATATGATCTTATGCAGTTGCGAGCTCCGTAAAACCTTACTTAAATATTAACAAACATTAGGATAAAGGTAAAAATAAGATGCCAGGAAAATTGATTTAGGCTAACACGTATCTTTTAAAAAAACTGAAATCTTGCTTTCACTTTTAGTGCTCCTGTTGCTATAGAAACGAAACTTCTGGAACGAAAATAATTATAACAAATTCATAAAATCATTTTTTTGTACGTTTTGCTGTCAGGAAACTTATTTGTACTTCCTTAAACTACAAGAGCATTTTTCGTTTTTTAATTAAAGTTTTGCAAAAGTCACCTTGCCTTGCAAAGACACCCTTGGCACTGATACCGACGAAGATTCAAGAACGATAACGCTTTTCAAAGACAATGTTATTACAGATGTAATCAGAAATTCGTGCACAAGATTGTTCTCTCACACAATTGTATGAGGCCAGGAGCAATGAATAAAAAGCAGACAGAAATACAGCATCGCAAATGTGGGTAATCATAATTGTGCTGTTTGAAGAAAGAGCTTTAGAGCGAAAATCCCATTAAATGCGATAGAGAGAAGAAAGCCACATGGGACATACGAAAGAGACATTAAGAAAAGGAAGAGAGGAAGATTAAAATGTGAAATGATATAGGTTTAAGGTCCCTATCATCAGCACTGTTATAATAAGACTCCTCCAAGATTAACGTTCATCTCTGAAAAACTGAGCCAAGTAGGAACTTTGTGTAAAGTGCCTTTTCAAGAGACACAACGTTAGACAGAGCAGAGGCTCGAACCGTTGAATCCGCAATATAAAGAAAGGAGATTATGAAAATGAAAACTATGCCAGGAAAGGAAAACATAATATTCGTAGAATTTCCAGTAGTCGCTTGATATTGAAAATTTTGTTTTACATGTTTGAAGAAATATTTCTAAGAGGGAAAAGAGCATAGCATTTGTGAAGAGATTGGAAGGAAAAAGTCAAACGAGAGTTGTGAGAGAGATCAGCGAGACATTGAAGAGAAAGACGATGAAGTCGAGGAGTAGTAGAAAATGAAATGCTAGTAGAATTGTGCTGTTGTATATAATAATATTGTCAATATTGAAATTGAGAACTGTTTGGTTTATTTGTTCCTTTCTTTTCTTTTTTGGTTGTTGTATTCGTTTGTTTTTGTTTTCATTTTCCAATTCGTAACATTTGTTTCAGTAGTGTTTGCTTGTGGTATCTAGGGATGTTTTTTTATTGCTTCGGAGAGTGGGGGGGGGGGGAGGCGTGGTGAGTGCCCTTGTTAAAAACAAGTGGTGTACTAAAACACTCCAATGAACAAGAACACTTTACTAGTTAATTTTTAAAAAATTTTAGTTACAAAGTATATACGTTTATAATTGTAGGTTTGAATATAATAAGGGAGAAGAATGGTGAGGAATGGGACAACAACGAGAAGGAAAAGGGATTCGAGAGAAGGTAGTATGAAGAAGATGAGCAGGCTTGGTGGGGGGGGGGGGAGCGGGAGAGATCAATAGAATGCACATTAAATCAACTAATGAAGTTGATTTTATTGCAAGTATTATTATTACCTTTATACACACGTTGGTAAGGGTCTAGTTGAAGTCCCATTCATAAAAGTGTCTTTCGTGGATAATATCACGATTGCTCCCATGTTTACTCCACGAGGAATAGAGACACAAGATGACTGTAGGAAGACAAGTAAGTTCCGAAACACAACCTCAGACGGATCTTTGCCTAATGTTTAGCTCCGCATTAAAAAAATTCTATCTGCGTTTAGTATTCAAATAATATGCTTTTTACAGCAGTTCCCGTGTTTGCAGTATGTATACACTTCTATAACGAAGAGAGAGAGAGGGGGGGAGGAGAGAGGGAGAGAGAGAGAGAGAGAGAGAGAGAGAGAGAGAGAGAGAGAGAGAGATAGATAGATAGAGAGAGAGAGAGAGAGAGAGAAAGAGAGATAGAGAGAGAGAAAGAGAGATAGAGAGAGAGAGAGAGAGAGAGAGAGAGAGAGAGAGAGAGAGAGAGAGAGAGAGAGAGAACGATCAAACGAACACAAAAGGAAATTATATCACAAGTAAACCCTTACCTGGTATAAAGGTGCAACGTCAGAACAGCACAAAATTAGAACCAACCCCAATTCACTTTTTTCCTCCACAATTACGCCGACTTCGTAACAAAGGAAAAGTATCCAAAAAGTGTTGCGAGTGAGTGAAAACGGAGTTATTAGCAAGACCCAAACCCATGGGCCCACCACATTGCGATTGGCCAGTACTGAGCAAGGGAGAGAAGCGAGAGGTTTCATACGACGCACGCTTACTGCTCGCGCGGGGTGAGCGGCCCTTGGTTTTCCACACAGATGTGGAAAAATATACGGACGACACAGTATAACAAACTGAGAAGCTTAAAGCGAGGATGAGGATAAGAAGGAGGGGGGATAGCAGGAGGAGAAAGGTGAGGTGGAGGAGTCATGGAGATAAGTAATAATATTATATATTATTATACAATGACATACATAATTTATTTCTGTTGGTAAGTGTTTTACGGCACTCGCAACTGCATAGAGTCATATGAGCGCGTGGGACACAGCTAACATTTTTCAGTTGATAAGAAATTTTGAATTTTACCCCGGTGGCGCCGAGAACTACTCTTATCGATTTTAAGGTGCGCAACTTGCACACGGGACCTACGAGATTTTTCGCCCTAGTCCGAAAAGTCTAGGCGTAGATCTTTCCTACCAGAAGTTCAGGGTGTGTGGCTGAATGAAAGACAGCAGTAAGAATGAGCCAAGCAGAAGGAGTGGAAAGGCTGCAGAAAGAGTTAGGAGCCCAGAGGAGGGGGCAAATGAGGTGAGGGGTGGGGCCAGAAAGGGGAGACAAAAGCTGAAGACAGAATAATGCTAGAGAGCAGGAAAAGAGGTGAAAAGAGACAAATTTAGGGAAGAAAATGACTCCGCCTTTACCCAGATTCGAACACAGGACCTTTGATATAATATCTATGCATATGTATATAGTTGTTATTATATCAATATATCATATATGCTATAAATTACACTATATATATATTGTACTCAGTAAAGAGCATAGGAAGGTATGCTAAAAGTGTGTTCGGGTGTATAGTAGAGAGAAGGGTGGTGGTTGCGGTAATAGAGAGGACGGGGCTCACAAGGTGAATCCAGATGTTTGCGGGATTTGTAGAAAGGTGGCTAAAGAACAAATCAGATTTCTAGGATTTGATACCTGGTTTGGTGAACACAGCCTGATATGTCAGAGTCAAACAGCTTTTAAGTTGTATTTTTTCCAGCAAAAAGGGGGTTCTTGAACAAAAACTATAACATAATTGTCGTTGTCTTATCCAGTACTTTAGTTTGTACAGATGAAATTTTTTGTTAATGTAGGTGTTTTTACGGCCCCATCAACATAATCTAAACCATTTAGAAAGAGGGCTGTGACGGCCAACCCGTGTTGAGAGGGATACAATATCCATGAGACCAAGATATTCGATAAAATTCTGGACCCGGATCTCCTGAGTGCGACAGCAAAGCGCTTAACCGCTACGTCACAGATGGCGGTAGTAATGAGAAGGATATTGAGAAGATATACGTCGATAAGTGAGAGTTAAGAGCAAGACAATCCGTTTCGATAGGTTTAATGGCTGACTATGAATGCGGTTTATCGGTAATTATTGTGGTCGAATTGCATGAGGCGCGGTGGTGGGGAAATGCATATTATTGTATTATAATCATTATCATATTATTAAGGCCAAAGTTCATTCAAACTGATTACTGCTTGACATGTGGGCAGTGGTCAGCTGGACTTTTAGATGACAATCTATCTTTTAGAACAGACTTTGAGAAAAATATTTGTTTACTGCCTTATTTGTACGATACTACGCTTAATATTTTTCTCAAATATCTTTTTCTTTTGAAATCTAATTCTCACACCGACACAATTCAGATCATCTAGGAAACGAGCTTCGACCCTCCCTGTCAGGGGCAACCAAGGCTGAGAGAGATACAGCATCCTAGCTGGCAAACAGAGACGCTTGTTAAAAAAACATTCCCACATACGACTCAAACTCACACCATCCGTGTGTGACGGCGAAACGCCAAACCGTTACATCACATGGGCGGGTAAAACTACGCTCTTTCAGAGAGTCTCCTACAAAAAATAAACCTAAGAAGTGTATCCTTTGGATGATATTAACTTGAGCATCATTCATGATTTCAGATTCATACCTCGAATCTCAGGATATAACGGGAACGTATTGAAGACTAAACCCTGGTCACATTATAAAGTTTTATTTGTTGAACAATTCTTCTAAATTCTGAGTCCAAATGCTGTTTTATGGGGTAAGTTTTGGAAACGTCCTTTATACCAGATGTCTAAAACAAAAGAGGATCTATGTAAAGGGGGGGGGGGGGGCGTCGGCAGCCTAGTGGTTAGGCTACCGGACTCGTACTCATAAGATTGCGGGTTCGGAGGTTCGAGCCTCAGCTCGATCCGACGTTGTGTCTTTGGGAAAGGCACTTTATACGATTTCCCTCTTGGCTCCTTTCGAAATAACGTTAAACTCGAAGGTCCTGCCTCTTAAATAACCTAATAGTGTTTATAGGGGCGTTAACCCATACCATTTTTCACCATGTAAAAGGCAATAATTTGTTTATCTTTGCACCAAGTTCAACAAATAAAATTCAATCAAATTAGTCATTGCGAAGAAATACAACTAGTGTATTCGAAAAATATTATGTTTTAAAAAAAATCACCACAATAAACAAGATTTTGTAAATCCCAAACTTTACCATTTTTGTTGACATAGTGGCAAAAGTGGTCTAATTATTCCCCTTTAAATGGGTCCTTTTTTAGACATCTTGCACCTCCAGTCATGTTTCCAACTCTGTGGTTCTTCGTCCACAAGCCCGAATGACGCACAGCTTTCAA
>NW_004797544.1:71836-84336 GCF_000002075.1 Aplysia californica | reverse complement strand
TTTTAAGGCCACTGTTTTGGGGGTTTGTAAATTATGTAATCTAATCATGATGATAAATGTAAAAGCGACAGCAAGTTGAAACGCATGAGGTCTCAAAGACTGTGAAGATATCAAAAAATGTGTATATCACAATTGGTCAATCTAAATAAACCCACTGTCACCCACTAACAGCTGGACAGAAAACAACTTACTCAGTCTTGCGGCACATGCAGTCAGTTTAAAAAAATAGATTTGAACAAACAAACAAAAAAGTAATACTCAACTACCGTTCTTGTTCTAATAAACAGTCTTAGCGCAGATTGAAATAAACACTAAAGATTATAATAAAGTAAACACCTCTTTATATATTTGTCGTATATGCACGAAAATAAAGATTTATTAGTATTATCTTAGAATTCAGAGGCACATGCCAAAATTCAAGGCAATTCGCCACTTAGTTTCTGTGTAATGAAGTCGACAAGTTGTCCATTTGGTGTTGTCCGGACTATAGTGGCGGAAAGAAAGTCGCACACCATAAAAAAGAAAACAAATCCATTCCTCATTTTTGGCATCGAAACTTCAGGCTGATGAACGTACGCCAAGTCCATAGCCAACAGTGATCCAGCTAGTGATCGACCCACTGAAGCAACGGGACATGTCGGTGGGTGGGGTTGGGGGGGGGGAGGTGGGGGCAAGGTCAGAGAGGAATTCAACGGGGTAGTGAAACTATAGTTTTAGATGTTTTAATTGGGTGTGGGAGAAGGGGTTCATATTAAACTTAAATATATTGCGATGTGGTGAAATCAGGCGCTCGTCAGTATGTGGGCATGTGGAGTTATTGGTGCCTTCTTAAAGCTTGTTCGGTTGTCTTGCTATCAGTGAAAAGCATACCCATATATCTTGCACGGAAGTCAAAATATATGAGATTGAAGAAGGTGGGGTAGCTTGGTTTCAAAGTAGGCGCGGTTCGTCCATAGAGCACGGTCGTGCAGTGCCGCCCAAAATGTTTTAATGGTCTATTACGTAAAACACCCGCAATAATAAAATAAAAGAAGCCAGAAATAAACATTAGCCAAATATTATATCAAAACAAGGTCCTCACTGGCACCATAACTGTCATTTCTGTGTCTATAACGCCTTAAAACATCTACAATGCCATGCCAAAGTCCACGCGCTTTAGCTAAACATAATAGGATATTCAACAGTGTAACCTGACCTATAAATCGCTCTCGGGGATAACCCAAGTGATGACGACAGTCGTAGCGAGTTTGGCGACACATTAATATTAATAAGACGGCACATCTCAAATGTGCTCCTGCCGAATAATGCCGAAACATAGCCCACAGTAGGCTGTCTAAAAAATAAACGCGATAGACCGTACGCTATTCTTTGCCAATATTATGTGACCCCCGGAGCAATTCAGCGGAGTGCTCAAGTGAATTGTGATTGGTTCATTATCTGTCTTGCCACTATTTTAAGTGACTCTGTGACCGTGAACCTGAGGTAGGTGAACGTGACCGTGCTATGAGTTGTGCCTTTGAAAGGTTTTGTAGTGGAGTAGTGAAAGTTATTACTTGAGTGTTCAGTTCCAATACAGAATGAATGAAATTGATGATTAGCTAAAAAACAAATTTAGTACTATTAAATCAAAGCGACAAGTAAAAAGACTGAAAATAAAAGCACGAGGTCCTCCCTCACCAACCCAAAGATCCTAAAATTATACACCGTCTCAGTTACTATGCCCTTGACTATCTTCAGCATGAGATAACTTAATTGTGCACGTCCACTTTTTAGCCTCACGAGCCGCCCCTGTTTCAAAGGTAGAATAAGCGAGAAAATGGCAACCAAGGTTGGATTATTTCATTAGCTTGATAGTCCCTGGAAACTGAAAACTTACATTTTTGTGGCAATAATCAACATTTTTCAGTAAAAATCTACTCAGAAATGTGTTCTGAATTGGACAACAACGGTGTTAAGCTTAAAAAATAAAATTCTTTAAAAAGTGCTAAACAGGCAGGGAAAAAATGCCAGTTTCTTCAAAGTTTTTATTTTGCCGAGCGCCTGAATTCACCACGCTGCTTCACTAAATGTAAACATTGAAATCTCAAATGCTACCCGTAGTAAATTCAAATGCAACATAGGAGTCTAAAATGTAAATATCTTTGAACTATAGGGGGAAAAAGGTTAAAACTTAAGTATGAGAATTCTAAGAAAATCATTGTAAGAAATAAAAGGCGCTTTTGTTTCGTCACAAAAAGCCAAATTCATGTAAACTTTGTAGTGCAGTTCAACACGGAGGAAATCCTTGGCACTAAGCAGTTATCGTTACATGAGGCATATAAGTTTGGACTGAAAAGAAGGGTAAAAAATTAGCAAACTGAAGGTGTAATGTGTAAAACATACATAGTATAAAACTTATTTGATGACATAAAAGTCAGGTTTACTTTTATTTATTTATTATAGAGATGTTTCGCTTTACATTGCGTAGTTCAGAAGACCACTGCCATCTTCACTTAAGTCACTGCTAGGGGGTTTGTTCCACCAACTGGACGAGTGTTACCATCCTTTAATGATGAACCTGTTGAGTGAGCATTATTTTGGTCTGATACTCCAGGGAGCCTCTATTTTAAAACGCTTTTTTCAAACTGAGAAACTTTCTCACTGATGTTGAGAAAAGGTGAGTAAGGAGAGAATAATTACTCTTCAAATCTGTTTGGTAAGTTGACACTCAAAGCGTGTGTTGTCCCTAAACAAAATATTATAAATTGTTTGTTGTTCTAATTGTTGGAGCGGTTTTCAACACCTTGGATGACTCGGTTGAAACACTCAGATGTCATCTCCCTTTTTGTAAGTCGTGACAGGCCAGGCCACCCTCGACACTGACATCAAATGTCATCGTCAGGTTCGGGCCTCTTTAACCCTGTTCCACTGGAACAGTAAGCTCATTGGGCATAGTGTGCTTCTACTTGTGTTCTCTTTGTTCATAGCTTGATGATCCCAGCCTCATCGATGAAGATAAATTCATACAACTGAACGTTCTTCATCAGCCATGAAACATATCATTTATGTTTGGTTGCTTTACAAATTATGTCGTTCTATCAGAATTTCTATCTGCTGGAACATCCTCAAATTTCCTCAGGGTGATCTATTCACCCTAACAGATGTTGCTTTTGGTTGTCGTCAACTCAGTTTCAGCGCCTGCTGCTCACGCTGAGTAATCTGTTTGGCGGGTACATGTCTTTGTTTTTGTTATTTGGCATTTGAACTTCCTATTGTGTTTCGTTTGGATTTGTTATTTTTACATTTGAAATTGCGAGGCACAATTACAATTTTGCACTAAAATGTATTATCTCATATTTGAACTTACTCTGCAACGTTAACCTTTTTATTCGACATTGGATCCCGTTATCTGGCATTTTGTTTCTTATGTGTACATTTGATCTTTAAAAAAATAAATAAATAAATAACCTATTCATCAGGATTACGAACAGAAATAATATTCTCCATACTGATAAAAATCGAATGTCAGTTTCCTAATGTCACTTTCCACATCATCATAAAACCGGCGTCTCTAGTATTGCTATTAGGCGCTTCACTATCGCATGAGGAGACTCGAGTTCGATTCCCAAAAGGAGAGACCTGCAAGGATTCTGTATCCTCTAAACCCGGGCAACCCCTGGCAGGCATGTTCAAAGCCAGCCTCCTAGTGATCTAAATTGTCTCACAGGGATGTGTAAAAACAACTACATCAAATCTAGGCAAAAGCTGTGAGGACATTTCAAAATACAGGGTATAATATTTGGATAACATCGTCAGTTTTTGCATGATATCCATTTTAAGTGGAAGGAAGTTAGGGGTGGAGGAAGGGACGCTTTTTAAACGTTCTCTTTCTAAAATGTCTACATCATATGTCTTCATAATTAGTAGATCCGATAGAGTGCAACACCACTTTGTGTTATCCCAGACAGGAAATTAAGGTTACAGTGTCAACCATTAAAAAATTAAGAATATAAATAATATTGATAATAGCAAGAAGAAGAAGAAGAAGAAGAAGAAGAAGAAGAAGAAGAAGAAGAAGAAGAAGAAGAAGAAGAAGAAGAAGAAGAAGAAGAAGAAGAAGAAGAAGAAGAAGAAGAAGAAGAAGAAGAAGAAGAAGAAGAAGAAGAAGAAGAAGAAGAAGAAGAAGAAGAAGAAGAAGAAGAAGAAGAAGAAGAAGAAGAAGAAGAAGATTAATATGATGATGCTGATGATAATAATAATAATAATGATAATAATAATAATAATAATAATAATAATAATAATAATAATAATAATAATAATAATAATAATAATAATAATGGTAGATCTAGCAACATTAACAACAACAATAGAAATAACTAAACTATGGTTAGTATAATTATGATTATTGTCCTTATTATTATTATTATTATTATTATTATTATTATTATTATTATTATTATCTTTATTATTATTAGATCTACTATTACTATTATTATTGTTATTGTTATTATAATTATTTCATTGTTATCGTTTCTTATAGTGATCTTCAAAATCATAATATCAATATTATAATAATATCAATAATAATAATCATCATAATCATCATCATCATCATTGTCATCATCACCATCACCATCCTCATCCTCATAACAAAAATAATAAAAATGATACTCTCTCACCTTCTCTCTCTCTCTCTCTCTCTCTCTCTCTCTCTCTCTCTCTCTCTCTCTCTCTCTCTCTCTCTCTCTCTCTCTCTGACTATCTATCTCTCTATCTCTCTCTCTCGATGTCTCTGTTTATATCTATCTATTTCACACACACACACACACACACACACACACACACACACACACACACACACACAAGCGCGCCACACACACACACACGCACACACACACACACACATACATACACACACACACACACATATATATATATATATATATATATATATATATATATATATATATATATATATGTATATGTATATATATATATACTGTCTCTTTCAAGCACAAGAGGGCTATCCCGAAAAATGCTGTTTTGAGAAAATCAAAGTTAAAGTTTTTAGACCCTTGTTTAGTTTCTTTAGAAGACAAGGAGAGTTTTCTCTATATCCAAACAAATATACACACCAATGAAACCAAACGTCTCCTATACGTTGGCCAATGCCCACTTTTGGTGTTGGTCAAGATTTCTGGAAACCCCCCCGAAATCTGAGTTAGTCCGCTTGTCTTTAAAAGCGATCATATAATATATACCTACACCAACACGCCCACAATATACATAGAATATACATACTCTCTCTAATTTTTCTATATGTTTGTATTTTGCCCTCTTTTTCTCCTTCTCTTTCTCGCTCCCTCTCTCTCTCTCTCTCTCTCTCTCTCTCTCTCTCTCTCTTTCTTTCTTTCTCTTTCTTTCTCTCTCTATAGTTTTTTTTTGTTTGTGTGTGAGCTTTATCGTTTTGTTTTATTATATTGTGTGCCTGTGTGTTTATGAGTGAGTAAGTGAGTGAGTGAGTGAGTGAGTGAGTGAGTGAGTGATTGAGGGAGGGAGGGAGTGAGGGAGTATCTGGGTGAGTGAGTGAGTGATTGAGTGAGTGAGTGAGTGAGTGAGTGAGTGATTGAGTGAGTGAGTGAGTGAGTGAGTGATTGAGTGAGTGAGTGAGTGAGTGAGTGAGTGAGGGAGGGAGTGTGTGAGTGAGTGAGTAAGTGAGTGAGTGAGGACCTGTGAGACATGGAGCTGAGTGAAAGAGAAATGTGTTAAAGTTTAAAGATTCAAAATTCAAATGAATCGAAAAACAAGAGCATCTACTATACCACGTAGTAGAAAGACAGAAGAAAATCTCAACACAAACAAACAGCAATACAGCCGAGACAAACGCTACGAGCTTTCCTGAGAAAAAGAAAAAATGTAAAAAGATCAATCAAGACAGAAAATAAATACTTCAAAGAGACCCAGAACGACAGCCACACACAAAGAACACAGAGAGAGAAAGTGAAAGAGAGAAAGGGGAAAAGGGAGGAAGTCGATGGACAAATCAGACGCGATATCGGTCAGATTGCGTGCTGTGGCATGAGGGTCTGGGATGAAGGGAGCCTGAGAAAATTGAAGCCTCTGGGAAACACGCTTAACACATTCTTCATCTGGAAGTTCCTGTGCTGATTTAGCTTGTGCCCAGAGATGGCGGGCCCGTGAGATAAAGAAAAGACGAGCATATTTGACACGCTGTTATTGAGGGGAGATAAGCGCAAGATGTAATATTTGCTCACACGAGATCAGTCCCTTTGTCTCCATACTCACAGACTTAACATACTGCAATCGCCCAAACATTGATCAAAGCTGTCATTCAAACGTGTTATTACGGGGTCACATTGACTTTTCGTCAGATAATTTATTATACTCGGTAGAAATTTTAATATTACCATCCCATGAGGGGAGGACGAAATAGTGCAACAGCCATGAGTCTATTTTGGATAGTCCGAAAGAACTGCACAGAAACAAGAGACAAAATGACAAATCCTCAACAAAACAAACCTAACCCGTGACATCAAAAGTTTTTGTATATTTAAATTGTTTACATGGAGTTGTGTTGCCATTCTCGTAAGCTTTGTTAACAAAATATGTGTGGTGTCATGGTGAAACCAGGCTCTCGTCAAAATAGTGACATCGAAAAAACAGACAGTTTCCCGCCCATTTTAGATTTTGTTTTCTCAACACCTTTAATGTCCCGTAAAGAAATATATTTTGTGTGAATTTGTCTGTTTGAAAAGTACAACGTTGAACTAAGGCACATAAAATAAAATGTAAATTTGCAGTTTCCATGGACTCTCAATCCATAAAAGTTACTAAGGTTTGAATGTCATTTTCTCGCTATATTGTCAAACTGAATACAGTTTCTAACAGCAGTTGAGATTTTTAAAGATAGATAAGTAATATGATTCATTAGAGCTCAAAAGAGAGGGACAGATTGGTGTCATAGTTGACAGCCCTAAACTAAGAAACTGGCGGTTTCTGGCCGTCTGGCAGTTTTGTTCTAATAATCTTTTATTGACTCAACACCTTTAACGTTCATTTAAAAACACATTTCTGGGTGGGTTTTTAGTTTCCATGTCTTCTCAAACTATGTAAGTTAGCTAACTTTGGCGGCCATTTTGTCGCAAAATTAATCCCTGAAACTAGATGACCCACTCCTTCTTCAATCGCAAATATCTCGACTTCTATTCAACGTAAATGGATTGTTTTTCACCAAAGGCAAGGCAAATATTCAGGCTTTAAGATGATACTAATAACCCCATTTGCCCAAAATTTGACGATCGCCTGATTCCACCACGTCGTGCCACATAATATAATTTCTTTAAGGCGAGTGTGATAGAGAGGGAAGGGGATTTTGAGACGTCAAGGAGTCCACTACTGTTTACAGATAATAATAATAATAGATAGCATTTGTATAGCGCATATCCCCGCTCAGCAGCAGGCTCTATGCGCTTTACACTATATTATTACCCCAGCAGACCATAGAACACTCCGAAACATTCTCAGCTTCCCGGGAAGCATACAGTGCGAGCAGCCGATTAAGCGCTCAAACACTAACAAACTGACAAGATCTTTCGCTGTCTGTAGCCGGGTACCCATTCCCACCTGGGTGAAGTGAGGAAAATTCGTGTAAAGTGCCTTTCCCAAGGACACAACGTCGGACCCTTGACGGGATTCGAACCCACGACCTTACGGTTGCGAGTCCGAGAGCCTAACCACTAGGCCACCGACGCCACATCTCAGAGTCATATCCATTGTCACAATAGTCAAACCTGCCTTATCAGTCACCTACACAACCACTGTTCCGTGACACTCTTACGTTTTTATTGGGGGGTGGGGGTGGGGGGGGGGCTCTATATCTTCCCTATCCATATCATCGATCCCTGTCCCAAGCGGCCACAGTCAACCATTTTCGCGACAAGTTGACTTCAAAACTTGCTCATAGTGGTCACTATCCACCTAACAGTCCTCAAACTGAGTGTGTAGGTTTAACTAGTGCTAAGAATCTCTTTGGTTGAGTAACAATGTTAGAGAAAAAAAGATGTATTGATAAAAAAAAATAGAATTAAGATGTCATTTGTTAAACCATGTGTTGACTTTCTCTACTCTACAGTTACCATAACTCAGACCCTGTCAGTAGCCCCCACCTGTCTATTACCATCACTTTTCTATGTGATCTTAAGTGACCGATATGGTCAAGTCCAATGTTGCAGTCAAATCTGCTATAACGTTCTGCTCTTTAAAACAATCACCTAACAAATTATCTTTTCCATACCCTTCCCCAAACCCCCTTGTGTTTTGAAAATAGATTTACACACCTTTCTAGGAGTTCTACCTGTCTAAGACAACCACGTTCTGCTCGACAATGGGTGGCCTTGTTGGACTATTCCGACTATATAATATATGAGCTTCGTAAGGCCTCTTATTACAGGCCAGCTTTCTCCCGCCATTGATCGGCCACCGTCCACCACTAGGGCCTGCCCTTAATCAGTGACGTCCCGATATATCAAACCGGGCCAACCCACGTCACAGGAGGACTGCGCAGCTGGAATGACATGACGACGATAAAGTGTGCTCGCCAATGTTAATGATGCATGAGCGCAAACTTTTTTGAGAACTTAAATCTAGTCTGTTTATCACGTTTAATAATAATAGTAATAATAATGATAATAATAATAATAATAGTAATGATAATAATAATAATAATGATAATAATAATAATAATAACTATAAAAATATATTGATAATATAAATAATAATAATAACAACAACAACAAAAGCAATAATAATAATAATAATAATAATAATAATAATAATAATAATACAAATAATAATAGTAATGATGATGATGATGATGATGATGATGATGATGATGATGATGATGATGATGATGATGATGATGATATCATCATATCGATGAAAATTAAATTAATAATAATAATAGTAGTAATAATAATAATAATAATAATAATAATAATAATAATATGTGGTATTTATACAGCGCTCAACCATAATCAAAGAACACAGGTTCTGAGTGCTTTTCAGATACAACAGCAATACGTAAAGAATACACTGTGTTTGGTTTTAAAATCTCTATTATTATTTTTTAAAGGACAATGATATCATATATCTCATTAATCTAAAAACAGAAATTACTTTAGCTGAATGAAAAAAAGTAATTTACCAATAATTGCTTATGGAGCATGCACTACCTTTTTCTACCGCGTGATAGTTGAGAAGTGTATGCAAGTGAACTTGCAGTAATCTTTTACACACACTTTAAGCATAAAAAATTTCACTCAAAAGTAAAACATAATGATAATAGATGCGCATGCATGCCATACGTCCGTATAATAATATGCATTCATGTATTATATAAATATATGTATATAATATATAAAATATAACAAACATATCATTTATATAACTCTTGCACGTCCGCATGTGTATTTCTGTTTCTTTGTGTGGCGAGGGAGGAGGGGTATGTATCTAAACTGCCATTATCCTTTAACAGTTCGCACTAAACAACTCATTTAAAAGATCCCTAACATAACCAAGGTATTAATCGTTTTACTTCATTGGCTTTCATTTCCGGAGGTAATGATGCGTTGCCGTTGATTCACTCTCTGACATCGCTACGAAACTTACATACTTTGATACCTTATGGTTTTCACATGAGAGCAGCTGCCATACAGGTTACAGGGAACTAATCATGGGGACTTTTCGTGAACGAATATAATAATAATGAGAAGAAGAAGAAGAAGAAGAAGAAGAAGAAGAAGAAGAAGAAGAAGAAGAAGGAGAAGGAGGAGGAGGAGAAGGAGAAGGAGAAGGAGAAGAAGAAGAAGGAGAAGAAGAAGAAGAAGAAGAAGAAGAAGAAGAAGATAATAATAATAATAATAAAATAATAAAAATAAAAATCATTATAATAATCATCATCATGATAGTAATACAAATAAGAATAACAATAATAATCATCATAATCATAATGACAGTAATGGACCACACAGGGAAGGAGTAGGGATGATCATATCAAAAACAGCTCAAAAGACATTCAAGGGCTGGGAAGCACATGGTCCAAGGATCATCATGGCCTCATTTGGAACTAAGAAAGAACTCAAGGTAAGAGATGGTAGGAAGAAGGTCATTAACATGAACATCATACAAGTATATGCTCCAACCAATGATGCAGAAGTGGAGAATAAAGATGACTTCTACAACCGCCTGAAAAACGTCATCGACAACTTCCAGGTAAGGACATCAACATTGTCATGGGAGATCCAAATGCAAGGGTAGGTTCGGACAATAGTCACAATGAGGAAATCATGGGCAGACACGGATTAGGAGAGGCAAATGACTATGGAGAAAGGTTCCAAAACTTCTGTACATTCAACAACTTGGTCATTGGAGGTACAATCTTCCCACACAAAAGGATTCACAAGGCCACTTGGGCCTCCCCGGATGGAACAACGGAAAACCAGATTGACCACTTTTGCATCTCCCGAAAATTTAGACGCTCACTGGAGGACGTCCGAGTCTTACGAGGAGCAGAGGTCGCATCAGACCATCATTTGATCCTTGGAAAGATGAAACTAAAACTGAGTAGATATGCACAAGTCGCCGCTGGAAATCGTCTAAAGTATGAAGTGAGCCTTCTGAAAGACCCAGTAAAGAAGAATGAATTCAAGTTGGAACTGAAGAACAGATTTCAAGCCCTTCAAGATCTGGATGAATGTGAAGTCAACGAACACTGGGATAAGTTAAGAGAGGCAGTAAATGCAACTTGCCAGAGCACCCTAGGATCCAAAGACAACACCAGGAATGAATGGATTTCACAGGACTCTCTAGGCAAAGTCAAAAGAAGAAGAGAGCTGAAGGCCCAAGTCAACAACAGCCGTACCCGAACTGAGAAACTCGCTGCACAACAAGAGTACACCGAAGTAAACCGAGAGGTAAAGAATTCCTTCAAGAAGGACAAGAATACCTTCCCAAATAGCCTAGCCGAAAAGGCAGAGAAAGCAGCAATAGACCGGCACTTGAGGATTGTACACCAGCCTACAAGAACTCTTTCAGGTAGGTTCAGCAAGCCCACTTTACCAGTGAAAGACAAAGAAGGAAAGACTATCTTCAACCCAGAGGGGCAACTTAACCGATGGAGAGAACACTTTGATCAACTATTGAACAGACCACCTCCAGAAAACCAACCAGAAATTCTTCCAGTCAGAAATGACCTCCCAATAGACACGGAACCACCTTCAAGAGAGGAAATTGCAGCCGCTATAAAAACACTGAAATCCCACAAGGCAGCTGGTCCCGACCATATACCATCGGAAGCCCTTAAGGCAGAGAAAGATACGTTTGTGGAAATTCTCTATGCTCTATTTGGAAAAGTTTGGCAAAAGGAGGAAATACCATCAGACTGGAAGGAAGGCCACCTAATCAAGCTGCCAAAGAAAGGAGACCTCAGCAACTGTAACAGCTACAGAGGCATTACACTCCTTTCCATACCTGGGACAGTCTTCAACAGGATACTCCTGGAGAGAATCAAGCTGGCAACAGATGAGAAGCTTCGAGGAAACCAGGCAGGATTCCGCAAAAACCGATCATATGTGGACCAGATCGCTACTCTACGTATCATTGTTGAGCAATCGCTTGAATAGAATTCACCACTCGTGGTCAACTTCATTGACTATGAAAAGGCGTTTGACAGGGTGGACAGGGAAACTCTGTGGAAACTCGTACGGCATTTTGGAATACCTGAGAAAATCGTCAAGCTTGTGAAGGCCACCTATGATGGAACAAGCTGCCAGGTCTTCCATGAAGGACAACTCTCAGAACCACTCCGGGTACAGACAGGAGTACGACAAGGATGCTGGCTCTCACCTTTTCTCTTCATACCGGCAATTGACTGGGTCATGAAAGAAGCCACCACAGGCAAACGTAATGGAATACAATGGAACCCTTGGCAGCAGCTGGACGACTTGGACTTCGCCGATGACCTTGCACTGCTCTCTCACACACACGCTCAGATGCAAGAAAAGGCCAAGGAACTCAACAGCCTATCAAGGAGTGTTGGCCTACGTATACATCCAGGCAAGTCAAAAGTAGTGAAGCTAGGAAAAGTTTCAAACCTTGCAGTGACAGTGGAAGACACTCCCCTGGAAGAACTGGACTCATTTACCTACCTTGGAAGTGTCATCAATGGTAAAGGTGGAACCGAGGCAGATGTTAAAGCAAGAACCGCCAAGGCAAGGTCAGCCTTCAAGCAATTATCAAAAGTCTGGAAAACAAGTAACATCTCACTGCGCACCAAGATTCGACGTTTTAACTCCAACGTCAAGTCTTTGCTCCTCTACGGCTGCGAAACTTGGAAGACAACGAAGACTGTACTGAATAAGGTCCAGACTTTCATCAACAGATGTAGGAGGAGTATTCTAAGAATTAAGTGGCAGGATAGAAAAAGAAATGAAGAGCTGTGGGAA
>NW_004797544.1:68962-71536 GCF_000002075.1 Aplysia californica | reverse complement strand
AACTGTAACAGTTGTGAGCCGGCATGATAAACAAATGCGACAAAACAGCTGTGAATCACTTGTCTATTTGAACGCCTTCAAATCGGCAAGGCGCTTTTTGACTGTTGATACATGTTTGTTTGGATTTACTTAATACTGAATGAAAATCATCATCAGCAATAAATCTCTTGTCAACTGCCCCTGACTCCGCCTATAAATACATTAATGTGTCTGTTTCATTAGGGCTAAAAACCGAGAAGTAACTCATTTTGTCAGCATGCTTCAAGTATCGCCATTGGAGGCAATACGTGGACATACATACACACATACACACATACGCAAACACACACACACACACACACACACACACACACACACACATGCACACGCTGGAATTGGCTAAAGGTCGCCAAAAAGGGCTCTCCATCTCTCTTCTCTGTTCTGGACAATCTTCTCCGCTAGTGCTGTGCGATTTTGAGGAAACAAAAAATCATCGAAGCTTCGAAGCGTGAGCTCACTATTCATGACATTCGAATACCTCCGCCGAATGTTTTTTTTCTTAGATATACGACCTAAGTGTCGCTATTCTACATTTGCTAGCTATTCACAGCGCCGCTGAATAGGTTTTTTTTCTTATATGTGATAAGCCCAGATCTAACATCTGCAATTCGAAACGCCGTCGACTTGTTTTTTCTTATATATTCAACGCCAGTCACTGAGCGCGCGTGTGTTGTTGTCGCATGCGCGCAGACAGTGCAACGTGTTGACATCACGTCACCTTTCATAGCGCTTCGAATTTCGAGTAGGGTTAGGAGAGCTCATTGCGACGGCTAACTTCATGGAAAAAACATTCGCTGCGCTTCAAAATTCAATTGAGCTGTCCAGAGAGTGACGAGTGACTATAGAATAGTAAGAAATATTCTCTAAAGGATTGTTTTATTTACTCTTGTAGGCTCCTCTCATCACTCTGTCTCGTAACCATCAAATAAAAAGTATTTCTGTATATTTATCTCAATGATAATAGATATAATGAGCTCCAATTTGAGAAAAATGAGACGAAGTCCATTATTTGTTGTTTTTTAAAATCACACGGCATTCGAATGATTCTGCCACGCTTCGAATAGCTGTGAATAGTGCAAAATCATGAATGTCGAATAGTAAAATCGAATGGGCACGGCTCTACTCTCCGCATCAAGCCAGGTTGTGTCTCGTCTTCTCCGTACTCGGTTGCATTTCGGCCTTGCTCTCTCTCACCTCCCTTGGGGATTTCATCTTAGGCTTTGTCTTGCCACAATGTGAACTGTTTTTATTTCAAGGCGTTGTCCGCCCACTGCAGGATTTCACACACACACACACACACACACACACACACACTGACACACACACACACACACACACACTGACACACACACACACACACACACACACACACACACACACACACACACACACATACACACACACACACACACACACACACACACACACACACACACACTTATAGCGACTTCCACTATGTATTTTCAGCTATTTTCCTTATCCACGTTGTACCCGTCTGCTCTCTGTGATGTCATTTTGCCCCCTTCTTTCGGATCTTTCTCTTCATATTTTCCTTTTCTTGGTCGCCATTCAGTGCACCTGTTGTCTTTCATTCTATAGATTTGACCAACACATTTCCATTTTCGTCGGAGTATAAATTAAGGAATAATCGCCACTCTTGTTCTCTATGATAATATACGTGTATGTTTTATTTGATTTTGTAGACCTACTCTTATACTCAGCATGTTCCTTTCCATTGCCCTTTTTATTTTCTTTAGTGTTCTGGTTTTTGTCCCAGCTGAGAATAGCATCAACCTCCCATGGTACTGGAACAGAAGAGTCACAGCCTTGTTAAAAACGCATAACTTTCCATCAAATAACAATCTCCATCCGTGGAAATTGATAAACTCACACTTATGTCAGAGGTTTAGCTTTCATGAAATTGAAAATGAATTTGACTTTCTTTTCTATCATTATCCATATTTTTTTCATCAAAGGAAATTGTTCATTCCTCCCAGCCTTACTCAGCCCAGTGACAGAAAAATGCAATGTTTGACCAATGATAAAAGATTGGTGCACATCCTCTACTCTTTGATTATGGAAACTTAATTTAATAAATAAGTGCTCTATATGATGATCATCAATAATTTATTTATAGAGGCACCAGTCATTCATGTCCAGGTGCTGTATTTGTCTGTTTTATATATATATTATGATGTGATGCCCTTAAACACTGAATAAACTTACTTACTTACTTTCTTACCGGTTATTGGTCATGTTTGAAACTCATAGCGATTATACCCCAGTGATATCCGAACATTGAACTTGGTAATGTTCAATCTCAGTGACACTAGTTCTCAGCGGTAAGGAATAGGTCATGAAAATAGTGATGACAGATCAATACGTTGCATGTTATCAATACAATTTGGGAGTTCATCACTACGTATCCAACTGTTAATGGTGTGATTTAGACCATGATAGTCTACATTAGTGACTTACAAGGTCCCCATGTGCTTATTTTGCCTTGCTCAAGGACACCCTCTGGTGACCACCCCC
>NW_004797544.1:62363-68132 GCF_000002075.1 Aplysia californica | reverse complement strand
TTTTGCCAGTGAGAGCTAGATGTTCAAGACCCTTATGTCTATTCAGGTGTCCCAAAAACTGCAATTGTCGTTTCCTGATTGTTTTTAACATTGAGAAGGGTAAGTAAAGCTGTGATTTAAAAGAACAAGAACAAATATTCAATATACGTTCGTGGAATAAGCAGTTTTTACTTTAGTTTTTAGAAAGGCAGACAAGGAGAAAAGGGCAAGAAAAACTAAAAGAAGGAAAAGAAATTTCTCCTGTAATGTTAAGCTGCTCTCATCCATCTCATGGAGAAACAAATTAGTGCCGGGATCTTTGACATTTCACACAGAACTGCAGTGTCTGAGAATATGTAATTATCTGCCTTTAGGACATAGATCTAGCTTTGCTTGGCGTTTATCTTCTATGAAGTCGAAAAACGTGAGTGGTTAGGGAAATGAACCTATGCACGGTATATTTTTGTTTGTTTGTTCGTGGGCTTTTTTGGTCCTGTTTTTGTTTTGTTTTGTTTTGTGTTACTTAAAAAAAAACCAACCTTGCCCCGACCTTCTCCCTTTGTAGAAGCTGCTGTAACCGAACACAACCCAGTAATTAGCCTTCAGCATGGAACGCATTCTTCTCTATTTGAAGCATTAGGTAAGACATTTTACACTTTTTTAGAATGGGTGGGGGGTTTAGGCCGGTTTCATTGTCTGGGGAGGAAGCAACAAGTCATCTCAACCTTCATTGTTTCTATTTTGCTAAAGAAATATTCTCCTCTGTAGATGCACTGGTCATTATCATGTATTGTCGAACAAACAATTGGCTTAAATTGAATTAAATTACTTTTTCAGATAACATTTATGTGCTTATTTGAAACATATTTTCTAACGGTTCTAGGAGTGCAACATTACGAACACAGGGATGTTAAATGTTTACACATTTCTACTTTTAGAACGTAAACATGCCTACTATGCTTTATCGTGCATGTTCTTGGTTGAGTGGGATGTTTTGTTCAAAATGGCCTATCGTGTTTGACATAAGGTGTTAAATTTCGGAAAGAGAACTAATACAAACAAATTGTTTTTTGCCACCTGAGAAGCAAGAGAATACTTGTGAAATATGTGAAGAGAGTAAAAGAAGCAGGTATGAAAGAGCAATATTATATATATACTCCTTTCCAAAAGAAACATGACACATTTTTTTAACATAATACATGTACTATCAAATCAAAACGGATAATGATGATATCTATGTACAGTGCCGTTTGTTGGTTTTACTGTGTTCTGAATCAATTTGAACAACACAACTAAGTCAGTTCGATCACTTCTGTGTGTTTAGTATGATTTCATTTGTCAACTTTTTATTCTGTTAAACATGAGTTTTTGTGTTGTCTTTGCTATCAATGTGTAGCTTATTTCAAAACCTCCAAAAGGTGTGTAATAGGTTTATGAAAACATCGTTTGCATTTGAACTGCGAGCTTCAGAAATTAGAAAAATGTCGACTTTCAATCATGCCGCGTCTCAGTGCAGATCAGCGAGGGCTCGCTGTAGGGCATCTCGAAGCAGATGTTCCCGTGGCGGATGTGGCAAGGATTTTTAACTGTAGCAGGGAAACCATCTACAATCTGCAGACCAGGTACATGAACACAGGAAGTACCAGAGACCGGCCAAGATCAGGGAGGCCACGGGTAACCACCCCGGCACAGGATCGGTATGCACCACCCACCTGAAGGACAGGTTCCAGTCTGCTTCGCATATAGCTAGAACCCTCCCGCAACACCAACCAGTGAGCACGCAGACGGTTATTCGTCTCAGGTCCTTTTCACGGATGAGTCTAGATTTGTCCTAGATGGTCGAATGCAGGTATATCGCCGTCGAAATGAAAGGTTTGCTGACCAGTGTGTACATGGAATCCCTAACCGGGGATATGGGCAGGTGATCGTCTGGTCGGAATCACAACAGACCACAGGACGGCACTGGTACATGTTAGAATGGCGTCAACTACGTAGCCACCATCTTGTGGCCACATGTGGCACTGTTTGTGCAGAACCATCGTGTGGCACTGTTTGTGCAGAACCATCGTGTGGCACTGTTTGTGCAGAACCATCGTGTGGCACTGTTTGTGCAGAACCATCGTGTGGCACTGTTTGTGCAGAACCATCGTGTGGCACTGTTTGTGCAGAACCATCGTGTGGCACTGTTTGTGCAGAACCATCGTGGCTACACCTTATAAAAGGACAACGTTCTAGCCAATCGTGCCAGGATGACACAAGCTTACCTCGCACAAAAACAATTCGGTTTAACCCGTCCCTGGCCAGCAGTATCACCCGACATGAACCCGATTGAACATATGTGGGATATTCTCGGGCCTCAAATCCAAGAGATGAATCCCGCTCCACAGAACAACGCTCAGTAGATTCAAAGCTATCCCACAACATTAAATGTCCAACATCGTCAACTCTATGAGGCGCAGATGCCGCGTCGTCATTGCTGCAGGCGGCGGTCACACACGATATTAATCTTGCCGAACTTTCAGACTTTACCTGACATGCTTTTGGTTTAACTAGTACCAGTGTGCTTTGCTTTGCTAACATACGTTTCGAAAACCATAATTTAGGATTACTATGTCAATGTAAAGTTTCTTGTTGGAAAAATGCACATTTTCTAAAAAAAATTATTTGGCCCCTATCACTTCCGGTGGGGCTTGAAGCATTAGGTGTGTATTATGTGCATTAAAATACAGGTTTTCAAATTCAAAAATGCTTCTTCTTTTTAGATGTAAAAGTTTGTCCCTGTGTCAACAATGTTTTTTTATTTTTTATTTAACACTATTCTTTATGTCAAGTTTCTTTTGGAAATGAGTATATTCATCAGTCTTTCCTAAAACCTCAGTACAGAAAAAGGGGGAGGGGGGGGGGGGGGGGGGCACGACACAAACAAATTCAAATTGAGACTAAAGCCTCCAAATAACTGAGTTTCACAAGCTTTATTATTTATTTTCAGATAAAAATACTGTCCAGTAAACTGACACTTCATCAACGTCTGTCACTCATATGGACGTAACTCTCACAACATAAATGTCTTTTCTTACGTAGGAATAATTAAAATTTTCTTTAATTTCAACCAAATTCAGTGTGCTTTTAAAGCACCAATGTGGTATTTGAACCCAAAATTCACCCTGGGTAAACTTTTATTTCGTGGGAGTTATATAAGACAAAATAATGCTATATTATTTTTACTGCTCTAAATTCTTCTGAGCTCAAATTATATCAACAATATTAAGGAAAACACCTCTCAAACAGGGAATTTTGCTGAAAAAATAGGTCTAATTATTTTTTTAAAAATAATAATAATAAGCCTTAAATACGATCTTTTGGACATAGTTCTCACGACAAAAAAAAACTAACGTATCAACCCCAAACTAAATAGTATGGCCTTGAAATATTTTAATGGAAAAAGTCATATCTCGCAACCTGAATTGATTATCAGTTCACGTTTTCTCTCTGCAGTAAGTCTGATACATGTATTGTTTGTATCTTCCGCTTGCACTTGTACCGGACGCATAGGCCCTAACTCAAATATCCATTACTACTCTGCACTTTCTAGGTCACTTCACCGGCTGTCACGTGATTTCGATTGTTGATATAGGCTAAGAAACCAAGGAAGATGGCGTCTTCCATTGAGCGCGTTTCACATTGTTGGTTTTGTAAAGACATGGTGGACATATGCGATGAAAATATCCAAACACTGAAGATAAGAATCGTTTTATGGCGGTTGTCGAATCATTTATTTTACACAAGGGTAGAACTCAAAAATGGAACAGGTCTCAAATGTTTAATCTAGTCTAGATCTAGAATTAGATCTAGATCTAGATCTAGATCTAGATCTAGACCTAGATCTAGTACTACTAGGAGATCTAGATCTAGCTAGATATTTACTCTACTGCTGTCAATGATACTGTTATCGCGTTCGCACGACGACATATCACTTTTGATGCTCTCTTGCTCAGCAACCTTTTTGAAAAACTAGGCTAGGAATTCATATCCTAATCTACGGTTTCGTAATATTAACAACAGATCTGAAGTTAGATATAGATAGATCTAGAATCTAGATCTGTATGTGTATTATATTATTATGTCATGAAGAGAGTCTAATAATAATAATAATAATAATAATAATAATAATAATAATAATAATACCGTAATACTAATAATAATACTAATAATAATACTAATAATAATAATGATAATAATAATGATAATAATAGTAACATCTTTATTATTAAGCAATTCTGACGAACTCTATTCTCAATACTTCATCCGTGGTTTGCTATTATTGGCCTAACCACGTGGTGAAGTCATGGCCTTCGTGATATTCGTTATAACGAAGGCCATGGGTGAAGTCATGTGATTTGCGGTGGATTGACCTAGAAAGTGCAGAACCGTCATGAATATTCGTACCGGGCTTCTTCATCACAACGGAATGTTCGGCACGACCAAAGGAGGCAACATAAATAATACTGAACCCAAATCTTATTTTAAATAAGCATGAAATCCACAATTCTTATAGATCTAGGTCCACAATAATTCACATCAAAATATCTCTGAAGAAGTATTTCTCAGCAATTTAAGACATCACAACTATTATACCAAGAGCGGGATCTAACGGGCCAAACAAGAACACTAGAGAAGGGATACAACTCACAATAACAGCAAGAGACACACATGACGTTCACAACAAAGACCATGCTGTGTTCTCTGTCAATTCAATGTCAATAGGCCAATAAGTCACATTTATCGCAAAACCGGGCGTGTGTGGCCATATATTTCGCATCCAACTACCACAAAAGCTAAGTAAATCATGATTATAGCAAGTAGATCACATAAAATGTGGGCTGGATATAACTTCACTGCTCAAAATCGTATGGTAATAATAACTTCTTGTAAATCAATCACGACAAGGACATACTTACGACATGGGGGATGAGTTGAAGTCACATATTAACATCCGCGATGCTGCATCACTCCATAGGGGGGATATATAAACTTCCAGTGCAACACAAATGTGACGGCGAATTCGGCACTGAACTTCCGAAAAACGGGGCGTGTCTTATGGTAATAACTAATAACTTTCTCCCAATAAACAATGCCTGCGATAGTAAGGTATCATTCCCCATGCATGCTTTTTTTTTGCAAGAAAATATGGTTTCTACCTGCAGAAATGCCATCGCCAATACCAGAATTTGCTAAAGCAATGAAAATTCTTAGTCCAGTCTTTTCCTTTCATGCGCGAATAGGATGGAAGAACGTGTAAGAGTCTATTTTCACGACAAGAGTAGTTATTAGGGAGGGTGGGGGGTGGGGGGTTAAAACTTCAAACGCATTGTACTCAGCTTACTGTTTGTATAAATGGACGGGACCAGTCGTAAAATAACCCTTGGCTTTCCCTTTTCCATCACAAATCAACACTTTTGTTCTTCATTTTTCTTACAATCAGAGAAAAAACACTCTATAAAGAGTGTCCCATTTTAATATTGCTGAAAATAGACATATTATTTTCTTAATTACCGAAAACAAAACCTACTTTCCTAATCTATCAAACTCTTCTTCCAGTTTAATAATGGCATTCACTGGGTCTATTGACACCAATATGATTGGATGTCCACTCTCATTCTCCCTGAATACGCCTACAAAGAGAACAGTACCTCAGATAGACGATCTTTTAGGAAAGGCTCATATTATATTCTTGGAAGACAGAAGAGTGGGGAGAGAGAGAGAGAGAGAGAGAGAGAGAGAGAGAGAGAG
>NW_004797544.1:58038-59806 GCF_000002075.1 Aplysia californica | reverse complement strand
AGAGAGAGAGAGAGAGAGAGAGAGAGAGAGAGAGAGAGAGATGGAGGGAGATATATATAGAGAGAGAAGTTCATAATAAGTACTTTAAAAAACTACAATTTTTTAAAGTGCGTGTATGCCTTCTATTCTCTTTTTTCCATGATTTTGTTTTCCACGAAAATCCTCGTAGACAAAATTATCTTTATGTCGTGAGTAATATTTTCTTCTTAAAATACGTTTTCCTGCAAAAAGTCAATCATTAATAAGTTTCTGTCCCTTCAAAGACTATATGCAGCATACAACATCTTCATGTCAGGTATTCTCACGAGAAGTCAGTAAAAGCTGCCTTAAAAACCAAACTTTTTTTAAAGTAATAGCTTCTCTGGGGCAACGAATGCCATGGTTCATTGCTGTACAAGAAACAGGGCGCTGCACAGTGGCGACCAGCAATGGCATGGTTTTGAAATTTTCTGTAGTGGTTTAATATTGTGTATTTATATTTGTATATGTATGTACTTATGTAGGCTATGTACGTATTTGTAAACCAAATTGCCCTTATAGGATCCCTAAAAATGTAATTTAAAAAAAATTGTTATAAATAGCAGGGATTCCCATTTATCCCAATTCCTTGGCCCAAAATAGTGGGGGGGGGGTTGCTAAGTGTTTTACGGCGCACGCAAAGACATAAGGTCATAATAATATGAAAGCGCTGGACACTTTAGACATTTTCAATTTGGTAGGAATCAATTTGCGACCAAAGCCTACTCTTACCGATTTTAGGACCAACAAAAGATATTTAACGTGCGCATCTTGCACATGGAGACCTCCGAGATTTTTTCGCCCTTATCCGAGAAGGCTGGGTATTGGATCTCATGTACCCCAAGATCAGGGGTGTTGCTGAAAGACGGCAGTAATGAGCCAAGGAGTAGCAGTAAAAAGGCAGCAGAAAGAGTCGGGAGCCCAGAGGAGGTGGCACAGAGGGGTCGGAAGGAGGGGGGGGGCGAGGGGTAGAGAGTGGAAACAAAGGCAGACGAGAGAACATTATGAGAGAGCAGAAAAAGTGAAGAGATACATTTTTTTAGAAAAGAAAAAAAATGTTACGTCGATGTTAGGGATCGAACTCGGGACCTATTGAATGAGAGGCTAACACCGTGATCTCTAGACAACGTGAGCCGCCTGAATAGTGTTTTGTACAGCGTCGAGGTCTGCCTGAGATTTCAGCGAGGACTTGAAATAACAGGGTTGATGTAAAAGATGTAGTTAACAAGTTAACGTTATCTTTCCGAAACGAAACATTTGGTATATAGCACGACTGTAGCAAAATCGTGCACTTGCAACCACATGATGTCTGGGGGAAAATAGGGTTGGTCGAAAATCGATAGATAGAAAGGTATTGTGATATCGGTAGTCTTGAGGTTAGGCTGACAGACTCTCAACCATAAGGTCGTGGGCTCAAATCCAGCCAGGATCCGAAGCTCCGTCCTTGAGACACATTTTCCTCACTTCATGTCCTCAAGGTAGGAATGGGTGCCCGACGAGAGACAACGAAAGATATGCATTCTTCCCTGGAGGCCGAGAATGTTTCTGAGTCTGAGTGGTATATGATCTGCTGTGGTTACAATAGCTGTAAAGCGAATAGAGCATGATAAAAAGTATACATATGTTCTAAATTATTATGCAATGAGGACAAAGTTTGTTTTAAGCCTTCACTATGATTATTATTACTATTACTATTATTATTACTGTTGTTGTTGTTGCTTATCATTATTATTGTTGTTATTATTTTAAA
>NW_004797544.1:55859-57218 GCF_000002075.1 Aplysia californica | reverse complement strand
CAGTTTTAGGGGGAGGGATAGGGTTGTTGTTTTGTTGTTGTTGTTTTGTTGTTGTTGTTGTTGTTGTTTTTTTTGGGGGGGGAGGGGGTCGGAGCAGGGAAGCTTTTCGGTTGCTTTCTTTTTAATGGGGGTGGGGGGGCGTGTGATTTTTTTTTTCAAATGAGTGTGCCCGGCGGATTCACGTTCTGAAATACGGTCGGGATCAGACAAAGAGAGAGAATCCTACACCTCGGCAATCAACTGTGACCCAATTGAGATTACTACGTCCAAAATGCTATCATTAAAATCTAGTCTTGTAGGGGGCTCTTGTGGTCTAGAGGTTACGGCATTCGCCTCTCACTCAATAGGTCCTGGGTTCGAAACCTGACAGAGACTGAAAATATTTTTCTCTAATTTCTTTTTCCGTTCACCACCTTTCCTTCTCTCTAACCATGTTCTGTCGCCTGCTTTCGTTTCCACTTCTTGCCCCTCCCCCCTTTCCAATTTACCCTCATCTCTGGGCTCCTGACTTCTTTCTACAGACTTTCAACTGCTACTCCTTGGCTCCTTCTTACTGCTGTCTTCCAGCCACACCTTTGATCTTAGGGTAGGTAAGATCCACAGAATTCTACACTTATAGAACGGGAACTGTACCACGTGACCTGTGAGGAATTGAAGACCGAAAACAATGGCGTCTTGAGGGCACGATTTATCATTTTCGGAAGTAACCCTATAGCTTTTAAAGCAAGAGCGGCTTTTACAAACGAGTGAAAAGTGGAGCATTTGTGTAGAATTCTGTGGTAAGATCTAAAGATCTATCACCTAGCCTTCGTAGATAAAGGTGAAAAATCTCGGAGGTCTCGTGTGTAAGTGGGGCACTTTAAAGATCCCTTTGTGCTCCAAAAGAGAAGGCTTCAGCCACCACCCGAGCAAAATTCAAAGTTAATTCCTGCCAAACTAAAAATGTTTAATGTGTCCCGCGCTCTCATATGACCATATGCAGTTTGGAGCGCCGAAAAAAACAAACATTACCAAACATTAAATAGTCTTATATCCTTTCAAATGGAATATCCTTTCCAATGGAACACTCACTGGGGATCTGCTATGAAACGATTAAAATGGGTTTAATTCCGTTTTCTAAACTGTAAGATTTTTTTAAGAGGCCGAATCTTCAATATTTCGTCCAGCTTGCTTACACTAGCAAGATCAAGAAGGAGCAAGTGATGAGAGAACGCTTATAGTTCCTTAATGGAACCATGTTCAAGAGCATGCTGTAGAATGTGGATATGCGCTATATCATCATCATCATCATCATCATCATCATCATCATCATCATCATCATCATCATCATCATCATCATCATCATCATCATCATCATCA
>NW_004797544.1:54109-55239 GCF_000002075.1 Aplysia californica | reverse complement strand
GCCCTCCGAGATTTTTCGCCCTTGTCCGAGAAGGCTAGGTGTAGATCTTTCCTACCAGAAGATCAGGGGTGTGGCTGAAAGACAGCTGTAAGAAGAAGCCAAGGAGTAGCAGTAGAAAGGCTGTAGAAAGAATCAGGAGCCCTGAAGAGGGGGGCAAAGGAGATGAGGAAGAGGGGGCAGAAAGAGGAGACAAAAGCAGACGGCAGAACATTGTGAGAGAGCAGGAAAGGAGGGGAAAGGAGACAAATTTAGATAAGAAAATTTTTCGGTCACTACCCGGATTCGAACCCGGGACCTTTGAATGAGAGGCCAACACCTTAACCTCTAGGCCACGAAAACCACCTTTTTTATGTTGAAAGGTAAGTAAGATTTCCTTTTCTAAGAATACGACGTCCTACTCGTATAAAAATATAACTGTACCTCGGCCTTTATAAAGGGATGCTATATCCCTCTCAGCCCAGGATGGACCTGGCAGATCGGGTCAAAAGCTCTCCTCCTAAATGATCTAAATTGTTCCGATGGGAGCGTAAACATAACTACAAACATAATATAATTATATAACTACGGGCACGTCTCAGCCTGCACTGTGTCAGAGCGATTGTTTACGCCCTATACGTTCTTATACCTTTCTCTGAAGGTCTAGTCTCACACCTCCTCACTACACGTTGTCTGCGCTGGGCCTCTATCTCCCCGTGACCTACTTCCTACGAGGCGGCCTGTTCTCTGACCGTCTAGTTTACGCCCCATGCACGCTTTGACTTGGACAACGTCCACAAGTAGCACGGCTGTGGGTATGCAGATGAGGCAATTTTCACCCGTTCGTCTCTCTTCGCCGCCTCGGACGTCATACTTTCGCGTCGTGCGACCTGTGGAAAAGTTCCAAGTGTGCACGGGGCTTAAAGTTGGAAGAGCAGAACAGTTGTAGGTTCAGTACGAGTAACTCTTGAACATAATTATCTTGACTAGATCTAGATCGATGTATACAAAGCTAAAAGGATTCTGTTTTATTCACTTGACGGAGGGAATTGTCTCTTTGTTTGTTCATGTGTTGTTGTTGTTGTTTTGTTTTTGTTTGGTTTAGGGTTTTTTACTTTGTTTTGCAGTTTATTTTTGGTTTTTGTGTGTGGGGG
>NW_004797544.1:51087-52266 GCF_000002075.1 Aplysia californica | reverse complement strand
GTGTGTGTGTGTGTGTGTGTGTGCTTATGAGCATGTGTATTTGTATGGCCCTCTGTTGTCGTTATTGTTGTCGCTGAAATGCTGATGGAAGCTCATTGTTAAAACGCAAAAATCTAGTGACCTTATTTATGAGAAAAGCTGTCTGAGAAAGACAAGAAGGAAGCAAGTTAATAATTATGTTGTTTCAGCTTTCAAAACTATTATGTTTGTCATGCTGCTTTCTTTGCTCTGCCTTTTAAATGGCTGTTATCAGAATCAGAGATTCATTGTTTGTTGTTTTTTTAATCACTGACTTCTTGAGGGTTTTTTTTGAAAGTTTTTGTTTTTATTACTTGACTTATTTGTGTACTCTTTTCACAGATGTGGGTGGTTGGTGGGTGCGTTGGTGTGGTTTGCACATACTTTCCTATACAACATCTATCGTCCTTATCCCCCCCTCCCTTCTTTTTCTGTGTGCGTGATGTTGTTGGGTTTTTTTACCCTCTTGTGACACCTAATCTTGGCACTTATATGACACTATTGTGTTGCAAGTGCCATAAAACTCTTACAAAAACTTTAAATATCGATCATCTGTGCGTCAAGGTGTTGATTTTATTCTTTTATACAATGTTAAAACTGATTTATTCATTTATTTATGTTCTTTCATGTTCTTTATGTATTTATCTATTATGTTTTAGAAGAAGCAGAAATGAAAATACATGTGTAATTCTTAATTGTGTGCTTCTACAGAGAAATTTATGTCTCGACATTCCTTATCAACAAGTCCGAATAGCCTCATAACGGGCAAAGAGGAAGTAAAACTAACAGGAACAACAGGCTTGTTGACTTCGTGTGTCGCGTCTTCCAGCTTTTGGCGTGGCTTGCTGTGACAGTAGCAATTACGTTACGAGTTACAAGCAGCTATGTTAAACGACACAGCCCGATAATGGATCTAGGAGTGTGTGTGTGTGTGTGTGTGTGTGTGTGTGTGTGTGTGTGTGTGTGTGTGTGTGTGTGTGTGTGTGTGTGTGTGTGTGTGTGTCTGTGTGTGGTGTGTTTATTTTCCTGACCCCCGTCCCTCGATTTATGTTCCCCGATATAACGTGAATTTCTGCTTGAGTTTGTGTTCGTTTGTGACCTTCTACTTCTAGAATTGCCTGTGTTGGTTCTACACAAGGAGATTAAAAGTAGTTCTAAACT
>NW_004797544.1:49281-50987 GCF_000002075.1 Aplysia californica | reverse complement strand
AGAGAGCACAGGTGACCAGGTACCCACGGGCAGCGAGGAAGAGAGCAAGTCGCGCTGTGACTGGTCAAACCGGCAAGCCAAGATCGTTCTGGGCACCCTCATCTCCATAGCAACGGCGGTGACGCGGGTCTCCTTCACGGAGCTGGTGCAGAACATTCTGGAAGACCCGACGTTCAACGCGCCTTTTTCCTTGACCTACTTCTGCCACATCTGGCCCATCCTGCTGTTTCCCGCCTACATGTCTGTCGCCTGTATCGCCAAAATGCCCACCAGGGAAATATTTGGGTAGGTTCAACTAATTTGAGTTCAGGCCAAGGTGGTTATCGTGTGTGTGTGTGTGTGTGTGTGTGTGTGTGTGTGTGTGTGTGTGTGTGTGAGTGAGTGTGAGTCTTCTGTGCATTAAAAGCATTACACTCATCTCTGAATAAGTTGTTTTTTTCGGGATAAACACGTGAGAACAAAAATTAAATTTGTAGAAAGAGAGTGAACTAAAAAATGTCTGTTCTTATGTGAAGTTGAGAACAAGGAAGGAGAATACCACAGACAACAAAACAAGGGATGTGAGTGCAATTTAGTTTAGTATTTGTGTCTCGACACAGTGAAATCTGGCGCACGTCAATTTTTTTAAGTCTACGAAGTTGTTGTTTTCTTAAAGTTTATTCATTTGTCTTGCTTTTGGTTCTAAAAAATAAACATCCATCTTGAGTAGAGGTCGAGATGTTTGCAATTGAAGGTAACATTAATAAGAAAATAGCCGCCAAAGTTTTTTTGACTTCCAAAGTTTGAGTGTCTTTGGAAACTACAAATATAAATTTCTTTGGTCTTTATTAAACATTTTCCCTGTAAAATCGACTCAGAGATGTGCTTTTTACATGGACGAAAACGATGCTCAACAACAAAAATCGTTAATAATTACCCAACGGATGACAAAAAAATGTACCTTTGCTCGGTTTCATTGTTTTGACCAGGGCTACTTTCTCCACAATGCCACACATTTCATTGGCAGAATAAGAAGTTCATTGTTGAATCTACGAAGTCAGTCTTTCGGAGCCATAGATTTGTATTGCAATGTCCAAGACTGCACACTTTGACGTAATTCTTGGTCACTATGATGCGAACTATTTTACTCTATTTGCATTACTGAATGGAGGGAAAGGAGGGAAAGGTTGCACGCGCACTTGACTGTAAAGAGACAGGTGTTTGGCCTTCTTTTGCGTACCCATGATAATGCGCACCAGCACAGCAACTTTTTACAGAGAGCAAAAGACTGGCGGCCATGACAGTGCATGGTTGGAATTTTTTGTTTTAAAATTCATGCCTATGTTTAAAGCTAGGAATAAATCAGACTGATTGATAGAAACAGAAGAGGGATATTGAAAATGAGTAGGATTTAACAGAAGCACCCTCCAACCGCCTGCAGTATGAATTGGTGAAAGGGTTATAGGTTTAACGTCTCTATCAACACTAATATGTTATTTGAGAGGTGGGACTTCTGAGTTTAACAACGTTTAGATTGTTAACGTTTTAAATCCCCACACCCACATCCACCTCAACCGCATCCCCAATCCCACCAACCCCATATTTCCAGACAACTCTGGATTATTTAGGAAGCGAATTACCTGCCTCGACCCTGCATCTCACGAAAGCGTAGTATTTTTTTCATTGCAGGAATATGCAAGCCAGTTATAAGTAAGCAAATCCCCCCC
>NW_004797544.1:45486-46522 GCF_000002075.1 Aplysia californica | reverse complement strand
TAGAGAAGAAGGGTAAAACCACACGAAAGCACCCCCCCCCCCCCCCAAACAACCAGCTGAGCAAGGCTTTGACCAAATTTCTGTTCCCATGTTTGTAACAGACTGAAAGTTATTTTGTTTTTCTCTTGTGCTGTTCATAACGACTGAAATTGAACGATTAACATCCTTCAAAAGAGAACGGCAGGAAGAAAATTAACTATTTGTATTATGTGGTTATGCTTTAGAAGACACGTTCAGGTCTTGATGCATCCAATTTCACCATTTCTTTACAGGCTCCAGTTGTATGCTCTCCAGGTCGCTCCTAAGAATTGCAAAATTCTATCTGACATTTTTTGCCGTTTTGATCTACTTGGACCATGAGGTCAGAAACCAAATGTTTTATCTGCTCTATCAAAATCGTAAGATTATTCGTTAAAGAAATGCATTTTAAAAAGCTGGACATGTCGTGAAACTCAACATTTTTAAAGTCAAATTTCTCAAATCTAGGTACTGAGCAGATAGAACTTTGTAATTCTGAGGTAGCAAAGTACTTACTGAATACCAGACCAGCGCTTTAAGTGTATGGAGACACAAATTCTCCCCATATGGGAATTGAACTCGGGTTTTCTGCATGAAACGAGAAGCACCAGTATGCTTCCCTGGAAATTGAGATTGTTTCACATTGCAATCAGGTCTGCTGGGGTGGGGAAAAAAACTTTGAAGCTAATAGAGCTTACTGTTGAGTGGGGATTTTTGCTATACAAATGCTTTTAATTATTAGTAGTAGTAGTTCATTCTATCTCAGACTTTCTCCTGGGATGTTGGAATCCTTCCTCTACGCCCAGGTTGGCCCTGACGGGAAGTGTCGCGGTCAGCCTCCTGTATAATCTGTTTGTGTTGATGGGGGCGTAAAACACCTACATTTTTGTTTTAAGTCGAAGTTGTTGTGCAAGGTCGTTGTATATTATTACCTTATGTCAGAGAACATCATCACGGCACGACATGTCAAGTGGATCCTCTCCACTTGAAAAAGGCGTTGTGTGTGTGTGTGTGTGCG
>NW_004797544.1:34410-43273 GCF_000002075.1 Aplysia californica | reverse complement strand
CGGCTCCTAGTTATACTCATCACCCTAGCTTCATTTCTGTAAAAAATTATAATGAATCTAATCTTTTTTTCCTGCTACGAGTAACAAAAAATTCCAAAAACAAAATTAAAGGGCTGTTATGACATGTTCATTTTCGTCACGAGGAACATGACCTGAACCTATACGTTACTTAATTATTTTGTTTTCTTTTCTTTCTAATGCTTTATTTAGGGGACACTGATAAATCAAGAGACTCAGCAAAATGTTTCAAATTCAACACCGCAAAAGAAGAATTAAATATCGCCTGTGAGAGTCATCAATGGATTATCGTGGACGATGTGCGCTTCTCTGTAAGTTGACATTCATCCCATCCACACTAATGCGGTGCTCACACATACAGGAGTAACGAAGCCGAGTAAGACAAAACTTCTAGTTCAGCAGGTCGGGGCTACTCTGGATACATTTCGCCGAGCAATCGGCCTCCCTCCTCGAGTGATATTTCTTGCTTGAAGTGTGAAGTTTTTACACGTGAAACTTGCCAAAATTTTCTAACATACTTAAAATTTTCGCCGAGCGAAAAATGAGTCGCTGAGTCAATAACTCGCTCGGGGAAAACTCGGGGAGGACTCGGGGAGGACTCGGGGAGGACTCGGGGAGGACTCGGGGAGTGTCAGAAATAGCTCGGCGTGCAAAGATGCATACGTTGCCGAGTGAGAGTGACACGTCCACAAGATCTGAATGGGAGCCGAGTTAAATTTTATACTCTGCGGGTTAATAATAAATGCTCGCTGTGTAAAAAATCTTGCACGGGGAGTCTAAGTTAATCAAGCACGGTGTGCAAAAGTTGACACGACGAGCATGTAACTGTTTCCTGTTGCCAGTACCGAAGAGTGACAACCAGCTTGATGTCATGTTCCAGTGACTGCTTCCAGAAAGTGTTTGCCTTGTGGATGGAGGGGGCAATTTTCTCCAGTAGTTCTTGGAAAAACTCTGGAGAAGCTCTGAGGAGGTTCCTGAAGGATACCATTTCTTCAACTTGCAGTTCTCCCATCAGCTTCTCAAACTGTCCTAAGTTCTTATGAGCCATGGTCTAACCCAACAGGTCCTCCTCCTCCTCCAGCACCATTATTATGTGTGCATGAAGTATACATTCATCGTCTGTGTCACATGAGACATGTTGAAGGAATAAACACAAACATTTCCCCCCCCCCCCCCCCTCTTTTTATATTATAACATTGCACGCCGGCTAACTCGGCGACGGGTCGGCAAGACAGTCAGCATGGTCGGCGAGTTTGTCGGCGTGTGAAATTTTACTCGGCGGCTACGTTTATTGACTCTGCAAGCGGCCAGGATTCAAACTAATTGCTCGGCAAGACGCTGGGCGAAACGCTCGGCGATATGCTCGTCGTTCTAAATTAATGCTCGGTGAGTGTCTCCCCGAGTGCTCACCGACACAATAATGACAACAGTCATGGCCAGATGCTCGTCACGATTGAACCCGAATTTGGCATTATCGTATCGGGAATTGCTTTGTCGACTCTACTTCTGTATGTGTGAACACCGCATAAAGATGTTCGAGTATTTAACCTCCGTAAGTATTTAGATCTAGCGCCTATGAGTACTCGTTCACATAGATTTTAAAACCTTCTTTCTAACCAGTTTAGGTGTGAGTATGTGTGTGTGTGTGGGGGGGGGGGGGGGTATTAGAAAATAAATTGTTGCAACTATTGTCGTCTTTGTTCGTTGCAACGTTATAATCAAGATTTTTTAAAAAATCAAATCAACTCAGTAATTTCAATATTTTTGTTTGTCACGTTTACCATTATTGACATTTCCCTTTCTAATTTGTTAAATCGTTTTTGTTAATAATATTATTGTGAGCAGTAGTGTTACAACTGTATGCAAGATCTGCTGTAAACGTATCTCCTGATGCAGCTCCCCTGCGAAAAATGAACAAATAATTCAATAACCAAAACATTCTCTATTTTCCAATCAAAGTTAGTATTAAAAAATTGTCACATAGTATCATCCCAAGTCCTGCAATTTTAAGGGTATTCTGTTGGACAAAATGGTTTGATAATGTGGTTTTAAAGACAGCACGCAAAATTGCAACTTTGTTGGTAAAGAAAGGTGGAAGCGTTAGTACAGGGTGTCTATAAAAAAAAGGACCCACTAAAAGGGTAAAAAATTCGAACAAATAACATTCAACTATGAGGACGTCACGTACGTAAATATGAAGAAAATTATGCAGCTGTTCGAGAAATATCAAGTTTAAAAAATGTGAGGCAGCGTGGTGGAATCAGGCTCTCGTCAATTTTTGGGCATGTAGAGTTATTGGTATCATCTTAAAGCTTGTTCACTTGTCTTTATGTGGATGAAAAAATATCCATTTATCTTGAATACAAATCGAGATATTAGCGAATGAAGGAGAAGGGGGTCACCTGTTTTCAGAGGTAAAAATAGTGAAAAAATTGCTGCCAAAGATTAGTTATTTCCTTTGCTTAAGAGTCCGTGGTAACTGAAAATTTACATTTTTTGTGCTTTTAATCAACGTTTTTCAGAAAAATCCACACAAAAATGAGTTCTTTAAAGGGCATGAAAGATGTTGAGCCAAAATACAAAAATTGGATAAAAATTCGCAAACCTGCGGAAAAATGCAAGTTTCTTCACTTTGATTATTATATCGAGAGCCTGATTCCACCACGCTGCCTCACAAATGTCTACCAAAATTGGGTAAAACGCAACATTTTACTTTTTATAAGCGTTCAGCTACAGGGGTGTGATTGGTCAGTTCTGGTTTCAGAGAAAAGATGATAAAGCCACCACAGTCACCTCAGTTTGTTTGCTTATTTGTTTGTTTGAGTAAAGGAAGCATATCGAAACAATAATGGTCATGCTGAGAACATTTTGAAGAAGTTTGGGAAGGAAAAAGTGTTATCTTGTCTTGGCCTGGTTTCAGTGGGATGGGTCCACAACCCACATTTCAAGAGTGGCCCTGATATTTTTGCAAGAACGGCTTGGGAACGCCTTATCATCAACCGCAAATTCACAAATCAATGGTCACCTCATTCCCCCCCTAACTTAAGCCCTTTCAAACTTTACCTTTTGAAGTTTTGACCGACAGAGTGTAGGGAAACAGCCCACAAACAATCGAACAGTTGATATTCATGTTGAACAGTACGTCCAAAGATTCGATCCAGAAACATGCCACGGGGTTATTCAAAAGCTCCAGTGGTGTATATGAACTTGTATGAAAAGAATTGATCTATTCCAGGTGATTTTTAAAAAAGAACACATTCCTTGAGTTTATCTAACAATATAAATTTTGTATTAATGTGTTCTTCTATGAACGTACGTACGTAAATATGAAGAAAATTATGCAGCTGTTCGAGAAATATCAAGTTAAAAAAATGTGAGGCAGCGTGGTGGAATCAGGCTCTCGTCAACTATTTGAAATAGAACAATAATATGGTTGATTTTTTACGAGTAGCACAGTTTTGTGTTTCAGTTAATTTTGGTTGAAATGTTTAAAATTTGATAGTTTTCAAACAAAAACAAATTTTTATTTTTTTTTCATATTGACAAATGTAACGTCCTCATGGATGAATTGCATTTCTGTTAAATGTTATTGAGATTTGTTCAAAGATAGTTGAGTTATGGGTCCATTTTTTTAGACACCCGGTATTTTACGTAATAAAATATAACAGAATAATTGTTCGCTTAGTTGTATGTTTGAGTAAAGAGAAGCACATTGAAACAATAATTGCCATTCAGTGCTGGGAAAAAGTAAGACAACAAACAGAAACAACAGAGGAAAAGTAAAGAAGTAGGAGGTACCAGTGGCGCGCTCCAACCACCAGCTGATAAAATGAGCCAATTTACCAAATGTATAAAAACGGTGAGAAAGAAGGTAATACATGTACATGTAGTTGCAAAATATTCTTCACGGTTGCCTAGGATTGATTATTTCATCCCGTTCAAATGCCTCACCGTTGCCCATTATTACACTGAAGACAGTGATAGCACAAACCTTTGCATATTTGTGAGTTTAATGATATATTTATGTATGTATGTATGCTAGAACAACAACAAATTTCTCCACAGGAACCAATTAGGTGTCCTTTGTTTATTCATGTGTAAATTTATTTATTTATTTATTTATTTATCTATTATTTATTTTTCAACATAGATCGCAATCTCAGTATCAGCCTCCTGGATATTGTTCTTCTTCCAACTTTCAGCAACATGAAAAGTGCGGAGATACTGACCCGGGAAAAGCGTCGCTCAAGGAATATGTGAAACGATTGTGTCAAGGGAAGCATCAATGCAACCTGCATGAAGTAGCTATCACACGTTATGGTGTAAAAACTTCGAAGGAACTAGATCTACATCCAACTGTTTATTTGTTCTTCTCAGTTCATTTCGAATGCATGAAGATTCAAGAATCAGGTAATTAAATGTTGAACAAGTGCGGTGTGCATGTGTATGGTTGCGTATGTGTGTGTGTGTGTGTGTGTGTGTGTGTGTGTGTGTGTGTGTGTGTGTGTGTGTGGCTTGGGGATTGGGGGGGGGGGGGGGGGTAATAGCAAAAGTATAGGTGGGTGGTCAAGTGGTGTGTCCTTGAGCTAAACACGACAAGCCTAGCTGAAAAACACACACACACAAAAAAACAGGGCGCTGAACAGGGGAGACCAGCAGTGGCACGTTTGTGAAGTTGTTCTCTTTTGGTATGATATTGTGTATTTTGTATGTATTTATGTATGTGTTTATACAATTATGTATCTGTTTATAATTGAGTATTTATGTAAGTATGTATATACTTGTGACCCAAGTTTTCCCCCACGGCGATCGATAAAATGTAAATCATTTGTTTATTTATTTATTTATTGTTTTAATTATTTACTCATTTACTTACTTGTTTTTCTTTCTTTCTTTCTTTCTTTCTTTATCTATTCATTCATACATGCCGACGGGCCAGAAAAACACATATTATCATGAGTTCTCAAAGAAGATACACTTTCGAAATAGAAGGAGAAATACGAACGCAAATGACACTAGCATTACGAAAGCGTTAACATGGTTTATATTGTGTTGCGTAAAGCTTGGATATCCACTCACCTAGGTAATTGTTTTGATTTATATTCAATGCTACACCGGAAGAAAATCAAATTTTCAGACAGACAAACACATTGATATTAGAATATGTACAATAGTAGAACCTAGTTCGTTTCTGTTCTGACAGCTCTCTTTGTCACCGGAGTGAGGCATCGTGGTTAAACCAAGCGCTCGTTAAAATGATGGAATCGAAAGAAAAAAAAACAGGAACTTTTTCGCCTGTTTGGCAGTTTTTATCGAATTATTTCCATTATAAACACATTTATTAATTCTAGGGTTGGATGTTACTGAAAAGCGTTGATCAAAGGCACAAGAAACGTAATTTTTGCAGTTTCCAAGTACTCTCAAATCTTGGAAGTTACCAAAATTAAGCGGCTATTTCCTCGCCTATTTTAGATCTGTACCAAAAACGACCCCCACCTCCTTCAATGGCAAACATCTTGGCTTCTTTTCAAGATAAATGCGTGCTTTTTCGTCGAAAGCAAGACAATAAAAGCAGGCTTTAAGATGATACCAACAACTGCATGTGCCCCAAAACTGATGAACGCCTGACTCCAGCGTGGCCTGAAAGTTACTATGACTTTGCAGTGCGATAATTATTAAAATCTAAACCTAGATGCTGACATAATTTCAGCCAGACATTTTTCTGGTAAAGCCTGCGGTAACCATGGTAACGAGTCAAACTAAAAAGCAGGAGCTGCGCACTGAGACAGCTGGCAGTGACCTGTGTCATTTTGAGAAAGACAGGTCAGCCGCTGTCTAAAACATCTCATTGTAAATATGTCATGCCTCCATCAACATAGTTCAGAACATTTAGTAAGCAGGATGCTTCTACATTGACTGTCAAGGCCAGCAAGGGCGGGGGGGGGGGGGGGGGGGGGTAACCAACATCCCAACAGATAGAGAGATGGTCAAAGAAAGAAAGAAAAAACTTCCCTACAAGAGAATCGATCCCACGTCTTCTGTGTGTTGCGGCAAAGCGCTTACTCATTACACCACATTCGCCGGTCTTCAATAAAGTGTTCAATGCAGTCCCTACACTCCACCCCACCTACTCACACTGTTCATTGGTTCTCGTAATTTATTATTGTACATATTCATATTGTGTGGCATCGTGATGAAATCAGACGCTCGTCATTTTTTGGGTATATGGAGTTAAGTCATTGGTATAACCTGTTTATGTGCCTTGCATTTGGTGACAAAATATTCGTTCATCTTAATTATGAGTCGAGATATATATATATATATATATATATATATATATATATATATATATATATATATATATATATATATATATATATATATGCGACTGAATGGGGTAGGGGTAGCCTTGTTTTTGTATCAGAGGTAAAATTAGCGAGAAAACGGTTTCCAAAATAGTTTAGCTTTCAAAACTGTAATGTTCTTTTGGTTATAAAATCTGTTAAGCCTAAAACAAAAAAATTGATAAGAATTGCCCAACAGGTGGGAATTGTCATTTTCTTCGATTTCATTATTTTGACGAGTACCTCATGTCACCACGATACCTCAAAATTATATTTATTTCTCTATACCTCATAGAAGAAGATGACATTCAAGTGTTCAACGTCTCAAGTGCAGACCTAAGCAGTACGCCTCTGAAGAGAACATACAAGAATGACTTTATCTTTGCTGTCCATGGTGATGGCCAAACGACCTCTAGTTTCTCCTGCCTAATGAAGGGGACAAAGGTAACTATGAGTTGGAAGTGCAGTCCATAATTTTTATTGCAGACTAAAACTTTGAAATGTAAAAAGGTCATAGAATCCATTTGCCGACAAGCATAACTCATCCAGAGTACAGAAACTAACAAAAATAATTGGTGAAATGATATGGGTTTAACGCCTCTATAAACACTATTAGATATTTAAGAGGCGGGGCCTCCGAGTTTAACGTCCATCTCCGAAAGGACTAGGCCAAATGGGAATTCCATGTGAAGTGTCTTTCCCTACGACAAAACGTCGGACCGAGCTGAGGCTCAAACCCCGAACCCGCAACCTCCCGATTACGAGTCCCAACGTCACCAGAAACATTACTATTGTATCCTCCCAAATCGCATAATGACGATAAAGAGTGCGTAAACTAAAGGGAAATCCTGTAAATCTATTAATTTTCTTCAAGTATAATTTAAAATTTACTTAAGATGTGAGTTCACAATTTGAGAATGTTCATAAACTCAAAGTTCGGCTATAAATTCATTGTATTTTTTTTTCTCGACAATGAACTTTTTTCATTGAATGTCAGCGTGTTTGGGGGGGGGGGGCGGGTGTTCTTCATTTTTTAATTGTTTTTTTTAAATAATTTTGTTTAGTTATGTTGCTTGGTTTGGGGGGCGGTCGTTTTTGTGTGTGTTGTTTTGGCTTGATTTTGGAGGAGTAGGGTGTTTTGTTTTGGGATTTTTTCTTTGTTTTGTTTCTTTGTGTGAGTGTGAGGGGGGGGGGGCGTTGTTTTATGAACCCTGCATCTCCGTTGGTACTGCCATGCTGTTCCCACTCAGTCCGGGTAGGGCAGCCCATCTCCTAAAAGATTCAAACTGTGCCAATAGAGCGTAAAACATTTTTAACAACCAAGCCATTCCTGACGAGAATGGGTGCCTAAATTAAAACGTCAATCTTTCAAGTCTGGGACAATGAGATAAAAAGAACCAGAATTAGAAACACACTTTGCGAGATTTTAATACGTCCTGGTTTCTGTGAAAAGGCACAAACTACAGTGATACAAGTGCGTCCCTCGATCATCTTGACTGGCTAAGAATATCGTACAGGGAATCACAAGACAATAGGAGAAAGACGAAGACAATATCAAAGGGTGGACTGGCTGTGACTGGACCATCACAGTAAGAATAGCTGAGAACCTCTCGAAGAGTGAAGAAGCCGCCTGTAAAATATACAGTGGTGCCCCAACGGTCAGCCAAACTGCGGGATAGGTGAAGGTGAAGGTGAAATTAGTGATAGATCTTAGCTCATTAGGCAATGCGTTCCACACAGATGGCCCAGAGAATATGAAAGCCCGTTAGCGTATTTTTGAAGATGTGTTTCGTGGTGTTGAAAGCAGGTTTACACTCGATGATCTAAGAATTCTTCGTGGATGGTAAGGAATGAGAAGGTCAGTGATGAAAAATTGCTTCTCACACCTTTGAAACACATAATTTACATAATTCCTGGATTTTCAAAGCTTGAGAGTCCCTCGAAACTGGAAATATACTTTGACATTTTTCTGTAATATCCACACAGAAGAGTGTTTTAAAATGGACATAAAAATTGATGAGCCCAAAAAAGAACATGCCCAACGCCCAAAAAATGACGGTTTCTTTGATTTGATTGTTTAGACGAGCGCCTGATATCACCACGCTATCTCACAAAAGTGAATGTTGATGTTACAGCCCCCCCCCCTCCCCTTACACACACACATAAACATAAAATATTTAGGCATGAATACATTACGAGTTCACATGCCCTCTCTTGCTCTTCCAGATGTATGAAATCAAAATGCTTCATCTAGACCTGCATAACAATAAAACTGAGAGGAACGAATGGTTGTACCTTCGCTCAGGAGACCACAACAACGGAACCTTCATCCCTACCGCCAATGGTAAAATGTACGTTTATGCAGTTTCGGTGCGTGTAGTGTGGTTATCTCAAAAGAGTCAATGTTTTAAAAAGGATAATGAAATTCTGACGTAAAAATAGGTTTTACTGTATGTATGTGTGTGCGTGTGTGTGTGTGTGTGTGTGTGTGTGTGTGTGTG
>NW_004797544.1:22282-34046 GCF_000002075.1 Aplysia californica | reverse complement strand
GGGCAGACTCTTGAGCCGTCAATCATAAATAACCGCCTTCCACAGTTACTCACACAAGTCTAACACAGAATGTGGAATGTAAGGTCAGCTGAGATAACTTTTAATAAATAGAAGTATTCTTTTCATACACGACATTTGATCCCAGTCGGCTACAGTGGCAGCTATGGACAAGGAACGTATTCGACGGACAGAAACAGTTGACACGCTGTTTATATTTATGTGTGAGTATAATATTATGAAATAATGTCATTCTTTTAAATTCATGATATCTCTCCTCCTCTCTAATACTCTCTTTTTCTCTGCAGGCCCCCCTTCTCTCTCCCTCTCTCTCTCTCTCTCTCTCTCTCTCTCTCTCTCTCTCTCTCTCTCTCTCTCTCTCGTTTATCTTGATAGCTGTGTCTTCATTTGTGTTTGTGTGTGTGTCAGTATGTATGCGAATATTTTCCATGTGCCCAACTCAGCTTCTACAGACTTCATCATAAGTTAAGGACCTCCTCGACAGACAGCCCTAATTTTTTTTTAATCGAGGGAACGGACAGCAAGGAATGTTTTAAATTTGTTTGCTCTGAAAATGTTAATGAGTTAACAATGTGTACTGCAAAGTTTCCTAAAGGGGCAAATCGACCACGTGCAGCACGGAAATCCTCGGGGAATTTTAGCCAAATTTGCTGTCTTTTATCGAATCGTGTGCAAAACCACGGACATTCCTCAGTTAAAATTTTAGGTGCACGCGATAAACGGACGTATGGTCTCAAACTGTGCTCACTTTGGAGGCAATATGAGCCGCCGTTTTCCCAAAATCAAGTATTGCATCGATGTAGCCAACAAGACGAAAGCTGAGAGACTTTGACCGTGCTAGGGATAGCATGGCTGCAGGATGGAGTTTGGTCCTGAGAAGTTGCCAGAAGGCTTGCAGTGTCACACTCTGTCATTGTCCGTTTGAAGCAGCGCCATCAAGCCACTGGACCAATCCAAGAACGCCTTCATGCAGTTCGACCCAAGAAGACCACTCAGAGAGAGAACCGATATGACCGCATGCAGCCCCTCGACAAGGGACAACGACAGCCAACAGAATCAGGCATCATATGCATGCTACTACCAACACGGCGGTGAACTCCCAGACCATTCGGCGTCGTCTGCATGCTGCCAACATCCGTGCCAGGCGTCCAATCAAGAAACCAAGGCTGACCGCAGGACACCAGGCAAGTCGTCTTGCGGGCCCATGAACAATGGACAAGTGCTCAATGGGGCCATGTGTTGTTCACAGATGAGTCACGATTCAGGGTCAACCTAAAAGATGGACGGGTGCATGTGTGGTGGCTTCACATTGGGCAAGCAGAGATCACAAAAATGCCATGGCCAGTCTACATTCCCGACTTCAACCCCATTGAGAATGTGTGGGGTGAACTTGGCCAGAGAGTCCAGCAGCATCAGCCATCTCCAGCTAACCGACAAGAGCTGCTACAGATCCTGCAGCAGGAGTGGTCAAACCATCCTCAGACCTTCATTGCCACACCATCAACACCATGAGGCGACGCTGCCTTGATTGCATTGCTCGGCATGGTGGGTGCACCCGTTTTTGAACTGACTGTCATGGGCACTAGTTGCTAGATTTTTCTTTTGAGGGGTACTGATGTTCCCAGCGACATATTGCCTAAGTTCGTGACGTCATCATTCAAAAATTGATTTGATTTTGATAAGAAATGATTCCATTAACTATCTATGAAATATCAAATGTTTTGCTTTTCACCCATTTGTGTTGCGAGAGTGTTTGCACGTGGTCCATAACTTATGTTAAAGTCTGTATGGTCCAACATTCGTGGCGAAACTTATCCTCTAATATCTCTTAAACGGGTTATTCAATGTCACGCATACTTTGAACTGCAGTTTGTATTAATTTGTCTTAACTTAATCATAGTTTTCCACAATAATTGAGGCTAGATTAAAAACTCATTTTCATAAATGTATATAAAATACTATAATTCTCTGTCACGCGGAAAAGGGATTGTTCACAGTACTTCACGCTTCTCACACTCATTTTGCATATGCATGTGGCCTACGTCACATCTCACTCACCAATGACACTTTTTAGCAGTAAAACTTGTTGCACGAAATAAATTTTATAGTGGATACATTTTTTTCATTAAAAGTTCTCAAAACATGCGTTCAATAAGCATAATGTTGGGATTAGGGGGAAATTACGAACTTGCTTTTAAAAGCGTGTTGCCAAAGCTGTAGATCTTTCGAAATCTATGAAACCATCCACTTGGATTATTTGTTAGTAATTATAAAGGAATTTTCTAGAATATAGCTAACTGGTATTTACAAAAATATTGATCTGTTAAGACAAATTGATACAAGTCATTGTGCAAAAGTTATAGAACCTATGCTCGATAGTTTTGAAAATAATTGACGATAAGTTGCACCACGAATTTTTTACCGCACTATGGAGGCGACAGAGAATTGTGAGGCGCGCGGTATAATCAGGTGCTTGTCAAAATAATGAAATCAGATCAATCGGCTTTTTTCTGACTGTTGGGCTATTTTTTTTTTCTTCTGCACAACACCTTTTTTGTTCCTTCCAAAAGATATTTCTTTTCTATTTGGATTTGACTTTAAAATGTTAATCAAAGGCATAAAAATTGTAACTTGGCAGTTTTCAAGGACACTCGAGCTTTAGAAGTCACCAAAATTTGACGGCCATGACATGGGAAGCGAATACTGCAATTAGGTATCAAATTGATGAACAAGGAATAAGAAAAAAAAACTTTGCTTTATAGTCGGACGCAAACCATTTTTAAAAATCTATTAAAGACAAATCCAATCAAGATCAGTGTCATAATTTGGAATGAATTAGAGCATTCTTTAGATCTGTATATATTTATATATATATATATATATATATATATATATATATATATATATATATATATATATATATATGCATATATATATATATATATATATATATATATATATATATAAATTATATATATTGTATATGGGAAACTGCTCCTTTTTTCTTTTTCCATCCTTACTATCGTAATTTTTCCTCTGCTTCTTTTGTCTGTTTGTCACTCTCTTGTGAACTGCTATTTCCGGGGTGCCTTAATAGTCGAAGCAGACTGTGCTGTTGAGGCTAGAGAGGTGAGCAGAGTAAGCCTGATTATCCGTTTGGGCTTCTCTGTTGACATCAACCCCTTGGCGCTCTTCTGATCTTATGCTGTTGCGAGCGCCGTAAAACCTTACTAAAAGAATGTTTCCCAAAAAGTCACTTTGTTTTTGTGTTGTTGTTTTTTTTTAATAGACGGTCTAATGTTTTAAAAATAGTTTGTTTTTTTTTTTAGACTCAACAGTTTGGAATCTCCTCAACACGGATGAACGTCTGTGGTTTGATAGGTGGGCACATCCTCTTGTACGAGGGGGTGGGTGGGGGGGCGTGCATTTGATTGCTGCATAGTGAAGATTATTAGATTATTTTTCAGTTAAGGTTTTCTTCTTTGTCTACAGCTGAATTGATGTATCTCATTCGGCGCTCGAGTGAACCTGATTCCAAACTAATGTAAATAATGTCGATTGGGGGGGCATCAAACAATAATACTCTTTTGCAAATCAACTTGCATTCTCTAGTCGAGATATTGGATGTTGTTTTCCGCACTATAAATAATAGTAAAACGCGCACAGAACAGCTTTCGCCCACCCTAACTGACGCTGAAGCTGACTGTGTCATAACAATGTGGACTCGGGCGCTCGTCATTTTTTTAAATTTCTTTTTTAGAGGAAGGGGCGTATGGAGTTATTGGTATTACCACAAGTTTACATTTCTGGTGCCCTAGATCAACATTTGCCTGTAAAGACTACCCAGAAATGTGTTTTAAATGGACATAAAGGTGTAAGGCCAATAAACAAAATTCGTTAAAATCTGCCTGGCGGGCGGAAACTGTGTCGGTCTCTTCAATTACATAATTTTGACTAGGGCCTGATTTCATCACGACGCCACACAATTGTAACCCACCAATAATGTCTCAACAGCTATTCTTCGGGAGATTCAATAATCAAGAGGACCTCCTTTGAAGACTTCAACGTGACAATCCAAGTATCGTTGAGGACAGGTGTAATCTGGCTGAAAGTGAAAGGTATAGGTAACATTGCATGACCTTTGCAGTAAACACCGCGATCCTCTTTTACCCAGTGCATACTTCCATTCGAATTCATTTGATTGAGTTAGGACCAGCCAGATTGCCCTTCACGGATTTGGGGTGAGGGTGGGCGGTGAGGGGGGGGGCTACAATTTTATCCCACTACGACCGAATTCAACTCATTTCAAGCGTGAGTTTAAAATGAGACGAGTTTGCTTTTCAAGGTTGCCAGTCGAATCGGGAGTATTGTTCCAAAATGGTAGCTTTTACTCCTCCATCCAGAAAAATTTGGTTGGCCCCCAACTGAATTTATCCGATTAGCAGAGTGCTCTGGGTAATACGATTGATAAAGAAAATAAAGGCATGTTCCACTTATAATCCCAGAGAAACGAAGACATCGGATATCAAGTATGCGTCTAATCGATCAACAACAAAAATACATCGAGAGACAACAAATAAAGTGGTTGGCCACGTAATGAGAATGGGGTCGCAACAACCAGCCTCCAATTACTACCACATATGATATAATGGCTCCAGGCAAAGGGAAAGCCGAAAAAGATGGATCGACTGAGTAAAAGAGGCCCTAAAAAAGAACAATATGGTAATTCAAACTGCGACACACCTGGACCGCGTCTGACAGCTGCAGCATCTCCCCTCGACGTCTTGCGGTATAAGAGGTGGCCACAAAAAGTAAAGTAGAGGAAGTAATGGAGGAGTAGTGGCGCCGGTAGCCTAGTGGTTAGGCTCTCGGACTCGCAACCCTAAGGTCGATGGTTCGAATCCTGTCAGGGACCCGACGTTGTGTCCTTGGGAAAGGCACTTTACACGAGTTTTCCTCACTTCACCCAGGTGGGAATGGGTACCCAGCTATAGACAGTGAAAGATCTTGTCAGTTTGAGTGTTTGAGCGCTTAATCAGCTGCTTGAACTGTATGCTTCCCGGGAAGCTGAGAATGTTTATGAGTGTTCTATGGTCTGCTGGGGTAATAATATAGTGTAAAGCGCATAGAGCTTGCTGTCGAGCGGGGTTATGCGCTATACAAATGCTATTTATTATTATTATTATTATTATTATTATTAAAACAATGCCGTGCTAAGGAAATATCTCGTCTAAACATTATGTCTCACTTACTTTGCTCATAGGAGCCAGGACGCCAGAGCTACTATTATTTATAGATCGTTCCTCGTCTTTTGGGGAAAAGAAACTTCTACTACGAACTAGTCCGAGATGACTACCCTTTAACGAGGAGAAAAGTGGTCTTCTTAGGGGAGTGGTTTTCTTGGACAGTGGCATTATACATCTATAGAAAAAAAAAACGCTACAACTGAGGGGGGGGGGGGTAATAGTTTGTACATAATGTGATTGTCTTAGACAGGTAGTACTGTTAGGGCAGGTTCGACTTACATTCCCAAAATATGAATTAATTGAAAGGCGTAAATTCTAAGCTTCAAATTTACATGTTCCTAAGGTAGTGTCAGTCGAATTCATATCCATCTAGAAACAACAGTAAGTGATATGTAATTAATTATTATACCTCTGTTTTTGGGTTGATGTTGTTGTTTTTTTTCAGTTACTGGTAATGTTACCATTGATTGCTCTCACGGATCCCCGTCTACCAGTACCACAAAAGGTAAATCTTCGTGACCAGGTAGGGAAATGTAGATATTTTACTTGTGTAATTTTTTAAACTTGAATGCCTAACGAATAGACATACTATTACATAGTTCTACACTTATTATCTATGCGCTTCAATTAGATAATATTATAGTTTGCCCAAGACAAACAAGTGCAAGTTCTTTACTGGGAGAAAATTATGTTATATCCAGCTGATACATAGCTTTGCAGATACCTAAGTTACTGGCTAGAGAGCAGAAATCAAAACCTATGAGTATTCGTTAGATGTTCTTGTTTATGGTATGCATACAGTGAAGCTTATTTGATTCTGAGTATTTTTTTTTGGGGGGGGGGGGTTAATGCATAATTCAAATGTCCCTTAAATTACTTTAAGGTATTAAGGTTACTTAAGAGGCAACCGTTATAGCTTGTTCCCTTTCGTCCGTCCGCGTCAAAAACTTTCTAGCCCATTTACTAATTTGCCTTTACCCCGAAACTTTGGATGCTTCTTCTGCAGGCCAGCTACCAAACAACAAGATTTTGTCTTCAAAAAGTCTTGATCAAGCAAGAAGAAAGTTATTTTTTTCTAATAGGGCCCTATATTAAAAATGGCTCTTTGGATACATACACAGGGTCACTAAAATAAATGATTTACTGTAATCTAGCCTACAAATTGCCCAATTTGAGACAGAAATACCTCACTGCCACATCTTAGTGTAAGCTTGTAAATGTAATGAAAATATGTCACTTTTTAATGTGTTAGGTATATCCTGCATATTCCCAACTATCTTTTGACCAGCTTAAACGTGCGTGGGGACCAAAAGCGTGAGCCGAGCCGTAGCTATGCCGCGAAAATATGGTCTCTTTATTGCTTTAGAGTGTGCACACCAAAAGCTGTGGGTTTGCCTCAAATCGAGGTTCGACAAAGATCTTCCCGCCGAAGTCAGATCTAAAAAGAGGCGCAACGGGTCGCGCGAATCCTTCTTTCCACTTCCACGCACTGAAATTCACCCAACATAGAATAATAGATACCTTTTCTTGTTATACCGCTGTGTTTATGATGCTGCTTTCGTCAGAACATATTGTTAATTTGTTGGTGCTGTTGTTTCTTTTCTGATAATGATGGCGACGATGATGATGACGACGACGACGACGATGAAGACAATGATAAGTCAACGAGCTCTATAGACAGTGTTGGACTTAAGGAGTATTGCTTTATAGCCGGCGTTTTGATTTCGTAAATTCCCCGAAAACAGGGTAATTCCTGCGAGAATTGTTTGGGGTTTGTTGTTGTTTTTTTTTTTGTTGTTTTTTTTTGGGGGGGTTAAGTTTTGGGGTTTTATGGCTCCATCAACACAAATTTGTGTCTTTTAGGCGTCACGGTAGGAGAAAAGGACAAAAAAACAAGAAAAGGGTAGCTGGACAGAAGAAAAAAAGTGAGGAAAGGACATATAAACGCCAAGTATACAGCCTATGATGACAGGTATGTTGTTTACATCGTACACGCAAGACGGAATGCAGTTTATTATCTTACCCAAGACTGCCCCTGTAGTTCTAACCCAGTTATGAACATACTAGTGTTATGATTGTGGCTATTTACATCAAAATGACACTGGGCGTGGGATCTTTTTCTGTTGGCCCGATGGGTACGTATAATACAAAGTATGTGTCCGATACACTTATGGTTCCAACAAATGTAACAACACACAAGCATGCCGTTCATCTGGAGTGCTGGCCATTTTTATTAACACTAAACTGATGTGGTCCTACACATAAAAAATTGAAGCACCCACTGCCCAACTAGCTGCAAGCTACTAGCTCGCACATGGCTCGGTATGTGTTTGAGCATGTGGCTTTTGGTGTGAACAGACCAGCATTCATCCAGCCGCGGGCGAGCTAACAGCTAGCGGTCAGTAACTGTTAGCTGCCGTGGCTTTTGGTGTGTTTATAACCCACCATGCCGCGGCGAGGCTATTGCTAGGGTCGCGGCTTTTAGTCTGCACGCACCCGTAAGCCAACAATCAAAGAAAATGTGTCAGAACCATAGTGTGCAGTGCCCTTTATGTCTCAGCTTTTAGATTCTGTTGGTCATTCAACATTTAGACCTGCATGCAAAGATCTGAGAAGATTAAACCGATCAATTTGGTTTTATCTTGTTTTAACTGCGGTCAGACGAAAGTGAGCAAGCTATAGACTACCGATTCTTGAGTTATTTTGACGGGTTCCGTGCACATTTGTATACTATGGTAATAAATAGGTAAGTTTTTACTTTTTTTTCAAGTACCAAATTTTAATATTAAATTTCGGGATTAAGTCTCATTGAAAATGTCGTTAGTGTGTAAGTTTCAGGATATACTAGTGACACATAACGTGTTTCTGTGATGGTAAAAGTAAAACCTATCAGGTAACCTACTTTTCTTTTTGTTATTGTTGTTCTGTTGTTGATGTTGTTTTTGCTGTGGCTGTTGTTGTTGTTGTTGCTGTTGTTGTTCCATTAGCCTTTGCACATGTCTGTAGTGCTCCGACAAAACACATTTTTTCAATTTTTATTATTTTTTCACAAATCGATAGTAAAGATTGATTCCCATCATGTGACAAAATATTACAATGAAAACATGTCTAGTTTTTTAATAAATTTAAATTTTTTGATTTTGTAAAAACACGTTTATTTGGAATGTACTCAGACAGAACACATTTTTCTTGCAAATTCGCAACCAAAAATCTTAAAGGTGCCCCGACAAAACACGTTTTTTCCCTTGGGGCCACCAAAGATGCATATTTTTACGCTAATTCTTGATCATGCTTAATGTGCCCTTAGGCCCAATACCATGTTAATAGGAGAGGTGATCTTCAGAAATAGCTCTTTGCTGCAGTATAGGGCATTGTTCGTTGTAGGGGCAGGGGGAAGAATGTGCCTTCATAGACATTGTAGTTCAGGACATTCTAAGAGCGGATGTTAGACTGTTTGGAAGACATGGTCACAAAAGAAGCACATTGTTGATTTTCCTGGGTTGATTCTGTTCTTGGGACCAGCGCTTGCCAACCGTTTTGTTTTGTTTTTTTGTGTGTGTTTTTGCATAGCCAGCCCCCACTTTTCTGACTTTTATATTTCGCACAAATGAATGTAAAAATTCATGCGAGAAAGCAAGTACGGGAACCCAAACTGGTCATAATAGAGTTGCTCTTTTGACAACTTACAAGATGTTTCTAAATCATTTCCTCCATGATTTCGAAAGCCGATTTTTAAAGATATTTTAATACACCCAATTTTATCGTTCAAACGATATAATTTTTATCTTGATAGCATTTTTCTAGGGTCTACCACTATCTTTTTTCCACTATTAAGAGGCCAAAAACAATGTTCGTATCGCCCACCCCCATGCAATTCCAAGCAGGGCATAGTATGATATAAATAACACATGTCACTACCTGGGTGATCCCCACCGTCCACCAAAACTGTGAAATTATAATATTATTGCCCACAAGTGGGTGATACCGCTCTGGTTGACAAGCGCACTAGTTAAGAGGTAAATGACAATGTATGAACTGCGTTCGGTGCCGGAATATCGTTCTGCTGTGGGCTGCTTTTATGCTGTCAGTTCGGTTCACATTACTAAAAAACAAAAACAAATAAAAACTTTTAAAAACCACGGAAGGCTGCTTGCAAAAAAAAAAACCTGTATGTTTTTTTTGTGTTTTGTTTCTTAGAAGAAAAGGTAGAAACCGTCACAGGGACGAAAGGCATAACTACAACAGAAATAGACTCTCCAAACAGCCGTCTTGCTGTGAAACACACTGCAAAGAAAGGTAAATTATTAAGTTTCCTATTTTTTTGTTTCTCTGCATAAAATCACAACCTTAGATACATACTAACAAATTAATATATCATTACAAATTCAAAGCATTCGATTCCCTAATGGGGGTAAAGAAAAAAGAGAGAAAGCAGCTAGCAGATGTGGCATAGTGTTGAAAACAAGCGCTCGTCAAAATAATGAAATCGAAGGAAACAGCATTTTTCCGCCCGTCGGGCAATTTCTATAGATTTTTTTTTCTTTTTTAAATATTTTCCTTAAATTGTTTTTGCTTTTGTTGGGTTTTTTCCCAGTGCCTTTAATATGCATTTTAAAATACAATTCTGAAAGATTTTTACTGAAAAAAAAAATTGATCAAATGAATGCAAAAGTACATTTGTAGTTTCAGAAGTCATCAAACGTTGGCTGCAAATTTCTCGCTTACTTTACCTCTGACTCTAGCGACCCCCACCTACTTCAAAGGTAAATTAATATTTCCGTTTTTATTCAAGATAGCTAGATATGTTTTGCATCAAAAGCAAAGCAGAGGAACAGGCTTTAATATGATATTCATTACTGCCCTAGAATATCAAAGTCCTATCAGCTCACTACCTAGTTTTGAAAAAATTGAAGTATAACATTTTGAGTTTCACAACATGACAAGCTGTTTCGAATGCAATTCTTTGAATATCTTGATGACGACTCCGAATAATCATACGATTTTGATAGAGTAGATAGAACATTTAGTTTCTGGCCTCATGGTCCTAGTAATTCAAAAGAGTCAAAAAAAGACAGATAGAACGTTGTAATTCTAAGATATCGCAAAAACTCCATATTTTTTATTATGCCTAAGACTCTGGCCACACTTACATCAGACCGCCAGTCACCTCTTTGTCTTTGTATTAATGTCCACTGCTCTGCTCTGCCCGCTCTGCCCGCTCTGCCCGCTCTGCCCGCTCTGCTTGCAGTGTGGCCAGTGCCTTAAAGATTGACGAGCGCCTGATCTGATACCACCGCCTCGGAACACAAATCACACAGTTATGTTCTTTTGAGCTCTGCAGTTCATGTGTGATTGTGTTTATTTTTTTCAATGAATATTATATTATACAGGTATTGGCCAAACGTCGACCAGGAAGGCTTCAACGACCACGGAATCCACCAGGGACTCAGACAATGGTACTGTAAAGTGCCAATGATATCTTCAGACACTTTTCTGAGCGTTTTACAACTCAAGCTCTTTATTCCTATATAGTATAACGCTACCTCAGAAGTACAAAATTATGTCTGCTAAGTGGTTAGTTTTGAAAATGTTGACGTTAAAAAGGTTGAGTTTCCCAACATGTCAAGCCTTTTCGAATGCAATTCTTCGAATATCTGGGTAACGATTCCAAATAGTCTTTCAATTTTGTTAAAGCGGGTAGAACATTTCGTTTCTGACCTCATGATCTTCGTACTTAAAACAGCCAAATATGACATTACAGAACTTTGTAATTCTAAGGTAGCGATAATCACTAGACTACGTGGTAGAACCGTGCGGGGGTTATTCAACATTTTCAACTTTGGAAAAATTACCACTTAAAAGCACTATGGCAGACTGAATTGTCTCGTATGGGGGGTAGATAAACACTCAAAGAAGTACTTTTTACCAGCAGTCAAAGCTAATTGATCCAATTTTTTTAGACCCAGACAGCTTTGTACTCAGATTTTTAAGTGACTTTGTTGGGTTTACAGCATAGATTTGTATTACAATATCCTACCTTGATCAAGCACCATCTTGACCGCCCCCCTCCGTTCTTTACGAAAACTTTGCGACTTCTTGGGCTACCAAATACAAGTCTCGACATGTTATAGTCAAAGGCCGGCGCAAGCCTCCCCCCCCCCCTCCTTTCGTTTATTGGCAATGTGAGTCGATTGTTGAGCTCCATAGTAAACCAAAATTATTTTACCAGAGTGCACTGCTTAAATTAATGTTGTCTAGTATATTGTTATGAAATATGCCTTCGCTTTAAAAACAAAATTGTGTTCTAGACCCCTATAGCGTGTGTAATGTTATTAAATTATGCTAATGCTGGTATGTTTTGATGTTCCAGAAAAAAATAACTATTGCCAAATGTTATGTTTCCGTAACAATGACCAACTTTTTGTATACTACTTTGTGTGTGTTCATGTGTGTTAGTGTGTGTGTGTGTGTGTGTGTGTGTGTGTGTGTGTGTGTGTGTG
>NW_004797544.1:20031-22169 GCF_000002075.1 Aplysia californica | reverse complement strand
GTGTGTGTGTGTGTGTGTGTGTGTAAAAGTATGTATGTGTTTGTATGTGTATCTATTTCATATTCATATTTTGTTTTCTAAAATTTCAGATCACACTATCGTTATTGGAATTGTTAGCTCAATCGCTGTTGTGCTGGCTGTGGCTTTGGTGGTTGTTGTATGTCGGAAAAGGTAATTTTCTCCGTTGGTTTTACCGGTCCAGCGGTATATCTGTCGGGGCTTCACTGTCGCACACGGGATACCCGTGTTCGATTCCCGAGTGGGGAGAATTTTTATCAAGTACTCGTATCTCAGTCTTTCTGCTGGGATGTTGTATCCCTCTCAGATTGGTCTTGACAGGCAGGATCGAAGCCCGCCTTCTAAATGATCTAAGCTGTGTTGATGGGGCGTAAAAATGCCTCCATGGTTGTTTTTTGCTTTCTCTGGGCTTCTTTAAACTTAGCGTTTCTCCATATTGAAATTCTTTTAAAGAAAGTAATATGTATATCTACAGGTTCTTTTTTCATTCTTGTAAAGCTATGAAAAACTTCCCACAAGGGTAATAAAGCATAATATTATGTCTTATCTTATCTTATCTTTTCTTTTCTTTTCTTTTCTTATCTTCTCTTATCTCATCTTAGCATTTGAAAAGCAACAGACAGCAACTGTTTCCGCCTTTGTCACTGCTCAGTCGAATTTGATAGACGATGCGAATGCGTAAAAATAACGTGATAATTACGATAAGGAAGACGTCAGTACCCACCTGTTCTTATCAAACTGACACCTACACGGCGAACAATATAATTATGTGAGGTATCGTAGTGAAATCGGACGCTCGTCATAGTAATGAAATCGAAGAATCAACATTTTCCGCTCGACTGGCAATCTATATCGATTGTTTTTTGTTTGTTTGGTTGGTTGGTTGGTTGGTTCTTCTTGATTGGTTTGTTAATTGGGCTTTTTGGGGTGGGGTTTGTTTGTTTTTTTGGAGGGGAAGGGGGTTGTTGTTGGGTTGTTTGTTGGGTTTTGTTTTGTTTTGTTTTATTGTTGTTGTGTTGAATTGTGTTTTTTGTGGTTTGTTTGCTGGGTTTTTTTGTTGTTATTGGGTTGGGTTGGGGGTTTTTTTTGGGGGGGGTCTTCTTTGGGGTTTTTTTTATTTGTGGGGGTGGGGGGGGGGCTTAACGCCTTTTATGTCCACATTAAAACCCAATCCTGCAATAATTTTTACTTTAAAATACTGATCAAAGGCACAAAATTTATAAATTTATAGTTTCCAAGGACACTACTACTTTGGAAGTCAACAAACTTTGACGGTCATTTTCTCGCTAAATTTGCCTATGACACCAGGTGACTCCCATCTCCATAGATCCCAAATGTCTTACTTCTATTCAATATAAATGGATATTTTATTTTCATCAAACTCGAGGCAAACGAATAAGCTTTCAGATTATACCAATAATTTCATATGGTCAAAAACTGCGGAGCGCCTAATACCACCGTGTGGTACCACAAATGGGGATGTGGAAGTAGCTACCTGTGTTACTCTGTTACTTCGAGATTCATTGGGGGTTTTTTGGTTTTAGTAAAGGTTTTACGGCGCTCACAACTGCATAAGGCCATATGAGCGCTTGATACATTGTTATAGCCATATAATCATTTAGAAAGAGACGAAAAAGAACTTCCTCTCGTACCTTTTAAATACGAAGTAAGACGGCACGATACGAGTCAAACTTTATCAAGCCATGAGTTCCATCATGTAGTTGTCGCATATAAGCGTAGATCTAGGTCGAGATGACTCTGTCTATTTCTTTCATGGGGTTTTTTTTTTTTTTTTTTTTTTTTTGAAGAACCCAATTAATGTTGTTACCCAATTACCAAAATTAGTATCTTTGATGAAATTGATGATGAATTCTTCACAAGGGTTCAATAGTCTTAGGCTCAAAATGAAGTCGCCAGGCGTGTAGAAAAAATCTGCCTTGCAAAAGCTAGTATAGCCCACCAGCGCCTATGGTTTGAAGATTAGGCTCTTCAGTACTTGCAGGCAGAGGAAACAGATTCGACACACCTGAGTGGGGATGTCTGTGAATTGGGGGGGAGGGGGAGGGGGGAAGAGGATTTGGGGGAGGGGAAAGAGGAGTGTTTAGTGGAGGGGAACTGGG
>NW_004797544.1:17049-18822 GCF_000002075.1 Aplysia californica | reverse complement strand
TGTGTGTGTGTGTGTGTGTGTGTGTATAAGAATAGTGTTTTCTCTCCATTAGAGCAGCCATAGTCTGCACCAGCGGAGCGAAGTTGTTTGTAAAGAGCAAAGGTTTGGCCGACATGACCATCTCCGGTCTAACAGGACATCTTTGATTAACATCGTTTTTCGTTTATAATAACTTTGTCTTCCATACTTTGAGCCTTAAGATTGTAAATATTTGACCATTTTGATTTTTCTTTTCAAGCCATAATTTTCCAAAGTGATATTTAGATGTAAAAGGGCACCTTTCCCCCGTGTGGGTGGCCATTTTGATTTGTCTTTTCAAGCCATAATTTTCCAAAGTGATATTTAGATGTAAAAGGGCACCTTTCCCCCGTGTAGGTGGCCTTTCCTGTGCGTCAGTCTGAGGTTGAAAATAAGCATAGTTATTGTGCAGTTCTCGAATATATTTCTTTCCACTCTCTTTTTTTTGTTCAAACCAGCAAAACTCTCTTTTGAACACTTTATCATTGGAAATTTCCCTGACCGAAAACTGATGTGCAAACAAGAAGCCATAATATAGAAAGAGACGAAAAAGATCAACCTGCTCTGGCACCTCTAAAATACGAAGTATGACGACACGATACGAGTCACACTGTGAAAGCCATCATATTTTGCCACTCAATAGAGTATTTTTAACAAAAGCAAAGAAAAAGTTTGCTTATTAATACTCTGGTCAGAACCATTTACTTACGACTTATAGTAAGTATAGACTAATAGTAAATATAATAATAATAATACGGATACAAAAGTACTGGTAAAGATTTTATAAAAATCGAGGCAGGCAGCCAAAAGTTCTCTTTAAAAAAAATTTGTTTTTGAGTCAGAACAGCCTTAGTAAAAAATGTCCACAGTGCTCCGGGACCAGGCTTCCCTCTGTCAAGTTCTTGAACACGCCATCCCCAAGACTCCCGCAAAGACACACAGACAAGCAAGCATCGGCCAGCGAGCACTATTCGGAGGTGGAGGTATCCTACGAGCCCGTCACCCCGTCTCAAACAAGCCCAACAAAACCGCTTGTGAGCCCAGACTTTAGCGGTGGAATATTGACTTTGGCGGTTCCCACACCTCCAGCCCCAGCAGCCGCTGTTGGGGGGAATGTTTATTCTTCTCCAAGTGCTCCAAATAACTCCGAGAATTACAGTACTCTTCGGTAAGTGTGAACTGTTAATGCCGCAGCACCCCTCGTATGAGATATGGGTGCTTTTAATATGTCGCTACCCTAAAATTACAACGTTTTGTCTGATTTTTTTTTGGGCCGTTTTGAGCTACAAAGACCATGAGGTCAGAAACCAAATGATCTATCTGCTCTATCAAAATCGCAAGATTTTTCGGAGTCGTTTTCAAGATATTCATAGAATCTTCAAAACATTCTTATAAAGCCACTTGGAAGGTAAAGACAATGTATCAAAGTTGAAAACTACAACAAATAATACAGAAAATGGATAACTTGAAATTCAATTATGTGGGTCTTTCGGAAGTTAGATGGAGTTGCATTCCAGTCATACGTACGATGCAGAAACAATTGAAAGAAATCAAAAAGTCAAACTTGGGAATAGATTTTTCTAACACAAATTAAAGATTAAGATTCTGTTTGCCTATGAGGGAAGTGCTAAATCTCAAGCTCTAGAAAACATTACTAAGCGAGTCAATAATGACAAAAGCATCATCATCATCATCATCATCCTCATCATCATCATCATCATCATCATCATCATCATCATCATCATCATCATCATC
>NW_004797544.1:8140-15208 GCF_000002075.1 Aplysia californica | reverse complement strand
ACACACACACACGCACGAACGAACGCTCACCCACACACTCACACTTTCACACATCACCGCTTATTTTGTTGTATTCAAGATGTTTCTATCTTCCCTAGATTGGACAAAATGTCTCATGTGACGTACTGTTCTATGTAGCGCACCCACCCAGCAATTCAGGAAAAGCAATAAAAACCGACATACTGGCTATCAAATCCCCTTGAACCTGAGCACTACCATAGACTGAAGTCGAGACGTTTTGTTTTTTCTTTGTTGTTTCAGTACTTTCGTTTAACTAAACGTTTCCTTTTTGTATTTCCTTAATGGCAGCTTGTACTTCAAATGACAAAATTAGTTGTCCTTTTTTCTCTTCGTTCATCTTAAACAGTTTTTCTATGTATTCTGGCAATTTGTTTAGAACATTCCTTTTTCCCAGCAAGCTAATAATTTCACCTAGGTTGTTTGGGTTTTTTTTTTTACTTTTTTTTTTTTTTTTTTTTTGGGGGGGGGACTTTTGTAAGCTGTAGTTAAACATTTATCTACCCACTTCTTCGACTTTAGAATGTATGCATACATGTATTTGTTACCTTTGTTTTTGATTCTTTTCTTTACCTTGATAATGAGCATTTAACCATGTAGTTCTTTTTGCTTTATTCTATGTTTTCCTTATTTCACAAGTCAAAGCTTCGCTCCTTTCTATTCGACTTTGTCCGCCTTCTCCATTTCGTCCCTAGTTCTAATGTGCAGTGAGCCCTCAATTGTGTTGAATGTTTTGATTATTTCTTAGCATTATTAATTAAAGGTAAAAAGGGGGAGGGTCGGTATTTTCTATCATAGCTCTATTTCAAAATTTGATCAATCCTTTAGATTCCATTCTAATTTTTTAGTTCTTTGTAACATCACTTTTCCTTTCGAAATATTAAATTATTGCAATTATCCTCATGCTGGCATTGCGAAAGAATCACTCTATCGCCTTTCAAAAGGCAAAACAAAAATGTGGTTAGATTCATTTTTAACCCTATCCGTACGCCGTGGGGTCATTTTGTACCCCCGGGTTGTATTCTTCACATTTTAGAATACGTCTAGTTCGAAGATCTCTTTGAAACTTTCGGTATTTCTAAAAAAAAAATCATTCTGAGTGACTGCTATGCAAAGCGCACCGATCGGATAAAGGAGTAAATTTCCTCTTTGAAAGTGGTGGCACAGAGTTCCCACGTCGTATGGATAGGATGGTAAAACACGACGTACGTTAGGATTAAGAAGAATTAAAGAACCAACCGCACCCAGTACAAATAGAGCTCAGCTACACTGGCCACTGTACTGTGTACAAAGTTTATGTTTTCTATTATTTTATTAGTTTAAATAATATCCCACAAGCCTATCTCTCAAACGTCATTCTAATGTATGTATTAGCAAGAAAATTCAGGTCGTTCAGTGATAAAACGATTCTATTTAAACTAGATCTACCTGTGAATTTCAAATTCATCAAAGGACCCTATCACGAAAAAAAAACCCATGACTATATAACTTGGATGGATGTATGCATGTATGTATGTATGAGACTTGCATTTTCTGGCAATATTTTAAAAAAACAGTTAAAGTCTCGTCTTTTAGCATTGGCATGTTTCGAGTTTTCTTCATGTCTTCATCCATATAATGTTAGTAAAATTGTAGAGAGGGGGAGTGGGAAGAGAAGTAGAGAAAATGAGAAGGGAAAGAGTCAAAAGAATCACATTTGGGACTATGTACATTGTATATTGTAACAACATTATCATTATTATATTTTTTTGAAAATAACAATAACTATGGTTATTATTATAATTATTATTATTATTATTATTATTATTATTATTATTATTATTATTATTATTATTATTATTATTATTGTTGTTGTTGCTGTTGTTGTTGTTGTTATTATTAGATTCCATCATTATTATTATTAGTATTATTATTATTAGTATTATTATTATTATTATTGTTATCATTATTAGATTCTATCATTATCATTATTATTATTACTATTATTATTATCACCATCATCATCATTATGTTTATTAAATTAAACTATGTTTATTGTTGTTGTTATTATGCTTGTTGTTGTTATTATTATTATTATTATTATTATTATGTTTATTATTACATGTCTATTATTATTATTATTATTATTATTATTGTTATTATCATGTTTGTTATCATCAAAGAAATTATGCTATGGTACATACATAAATGTATTATTAAATTAAGATAGAGAATGCTGTGACAATTGCTGTTGCATTAGCGAGCATGAACAACTGCTGATACAATGTGTATACATTTATTGGCTCCGTTGGAAACTGTTAGTTGCTCAGCAATTGCCGCTATGACTGAATTTGAAGATGGTATATTTATTATTTAATTTTGCAGCAGATTATCTCTTCTTGTACCTTCATAAGAACTATGCAAATGCAAGAAAAGCCCATGCCTTTTTTATATTTTGTCGCGAAAGATTGTGCTGTAAGCCTATTGTGTAATCGCACGCTCTGTGTTAATCACGCAATTAAAACACGTTTGCTTCATTACTTCTTGTGTTCTTTAGTACCGAAGAATTAATCATCGAGAGTAAGGGATGTACCTCTGTAAACTGTATGTCCTGAATCTTAAACTATGAGCAACATTGTCACGAAGAGGGGAACGCGTCAACCTTTGTATAATTCATTGCCGATATAAGGGGAAAATGGTATTATTCAGTCTCATTTAACACCAGCAAAGCAGTTTTACACTGAGACAGTAGTGTTCCTCTGCAAATTTCGAGAATTATGTCTATGCACTGGCGTCTGTGGTGTTGAACCCAAATGTTTCATCGTTATACGCAGAAGACATGAGTTCGATTCTCGTGTGAGGACAAGTTTATCGAGCGTCTTGGTCTTTCTGCTGGGCGTTGTTTCCCTCTCATCCCGGGTTGATCCTGACAGACAGGGCTGACGCCTGCCTCCAAGAGGATCTAAATTCTGTCGATCAGGGCGTAAAAGTACATCTTAACAAATAAATGTCCATGCTTCAGTAAATCAGAGCCTTCTGAATTAGACATCTGTAAATAGGATCGACCTAATAGACAAAAAAAATCTACTAATCTGACGAAATATCAAAGGTGTACGTTATCTCCCATCGTTGTGGAAGTGTCGTTCGTGTCACAACTTCTCTTTTTTCCATGTTGACTCAAAGGCAAGAATAGCAAGGCTTGGACTTCTATAACATATTTTTTTCTGGTATGTTGTTAGTCAGATACGGTACCTACTTTTTTCTCCGGAGTATGGGTCTCGATTTGAAAGCCTAGCCTGGATCTTGCGCATGAAGCATATTTTTTTTTAATTTGGGGGCTGGAAAGGGGGGGGGGGGTTATTTGGTAATGAATCTATTATATACGAGGGAGTTTCAAGAAGTCTTTGGTCTAAATATGAAGGAATAGAATTAGAGCTTTGTACCTTGGTACACATACTTTTTTTCTCTATGTAGTCACCAGGCAGAGTAACACATTTCTGCCACCTCTCTTTGACCTCCAATAGTCCTTGCGAGAAAAATGACCCAGCATGGGCCCTTAATTAGTCTTCAACAGCTTCAATACACACACACACACACACACACACACAAACACACACACACACGTACACAGAGAGAGAGAGAGGGGGGAGGGAGAGAGAGAGAGAGAGAGAGAGAGACAGAGAGAGAGAGAGTTCGAAAAAATGCAGCAGTTCTAAATGAAGTCTAACGTGTGGTTGGACGGTAGGAGGGTCCACTGGAAGCTCTATCTACTATTTTCATATCACTGTTGTTTCTGTATATTTATTATAAACCTTAATGAAATGTACTGTTGTTTCTGCGTATAAACCTTCATGAAACGTACTCGTATTGTATTGAAGCACAAAAAGATATGTACTTATGCTTCATAGATTATTCAAAGGCGGTCAATAAAGTTAGACATTATGAACTATTTAAAATACTGGAAAAGCTAGACATAGATGGAAAAGATCAAAGAATTATCAGGAATTTGTACTGAGACTAAAACGCTGCTGTACGAACTAATGGAGAATACACTGAATGTAAGCAGATAAGAAGAGGGATGAGGCAAGGATGTATTATGTCACCAGGCCTCTATAACATATATTATAGTGAAACAATCCTTAGAAACTTAGAAGAATGTCCAGGTCTCAAAGTGAATGGCGAAAATATTAATAACAATAAATATGTCGATGACACAGCTTTAATAGCAGACTGAGAAAAGGACCTTCAATCGCTTTTAGATATTGTTGTAACAGAAAGTGAACGTAAAGGACTGATGTTAAATGTAAAGAAAACAGAATGCATGACAATATTTTAAAAAGCAGCAAATCCTAGTTGTAATCTCATTAACAAAGGCAAAAAGATAAAAACAAGTCAAACAGTTTGAATATCTAAGGTATTTTATAATAACATCTGATGCCAAATGTTCCACATATATAAAACGGAGAATTGCAATGGCTAAGGTTAGTTTCAATAAAATGAGCACAATCCTGAAAAATCGAAACATCTCATAATGACTACCAAAATGAAAGTTCTGAAATGCTTTGTATGGTCAACCCTTCTATATGGCTGTGAATGCTGGACAATTACTAACGACACTGGAAATAAAATAGAAGCAACAGAAATGTGGTTTCTTAGGAGACTGCTAAAAGTATCGTGGAAGGAAAATAAATCAAATGAGGTTGTGCTTGATGAAGCCCGCGTGAGACGCTCACTGTTAAAAACCATCAGGAAACGACAATTGCAGTTTTGGGGACACCTGAATATACATTAGGGTCTTGAACTTCTAGCTCCCACTGGTAAAACGGAAGGCAAACGAGGCAGGGGTAGGCCCAGAACAGTCTACCTGGGGAACTTAAGCAAATGGGTAACAGGGAAAGATCAGGGAAATGTAGCATTTTTTAGATCATCCGAGCAAAGAAATGAATGGAGAACAATGATCGCTGATATCTGTTGCACTGGATGAATGAATTAATAAGAATAAGAATAAGAATAAGAATTAAAATAGTAATAATAATCATAATCATAATCATAATAATCATAATCATAATCATCATAATCATCATCTTAATAATAATAAATATAATAATAATGATAATATTAATAATAATAATAGTAATAAATGAAAAAGAATGTTTTTTAAATTTTAAGATTCTTCCTTTTGATGTCACATCACGCGGTAAATTTCCATGGACGCAGTAGACGTTGGTGGATGGTCCTCGGGGTCTGGGATTTCCAAAATTTCCTGTTTTGTTTTTTGCAAACAAAATCTTAAAGCCATTAATAAGATGAAAACGATCATCATCATCTCCCATTATCAAATTGTTGAGAAAGGCAAGCTCAGTACAAATCTGTCGTTGGTCATAACAACATAGGTGTCATCATCTGTAGGACGGGTTGCACGCTGTGAGGAAACAAGACACAAGTCGTTCCGAAAGTCTTTGCATTCATCTCTTTAGGGTGTGTGTGTGTGTGTGTGTGTGTGTGTGTGTGTGTGTGTGTGTGTGTGTGTGTGTGTGTGTGTGTGTGTGTGTGTGTGTGTGTGTGTGTGTGTGTGTGTGTGTGTGTGCGCGTGCGTGTTTTACGGCGGTCGCAACTGCATAAGGTCTTATGAGCACGCGGGATACATTAAACATTTTCAGCGGTTAGGAAATTTTGAATTTTGCTCGGGTGGCGGCTGAAGCCCACTCGTATCGATTTTGGATCACCAAGGGATCTTTAACATGCGCAACTTGCGCATGAGACCTCTGAGATTTTTCTCCCTAGTTCGAAAAGACTAGGTGTAGATCTTTCCTACCTGAAGATCGGCGGTGTGGCTGAGAGACAGCAGTAAAAAGGAGCCAAGGAGTAGCAGTAGAAAGGCTGCAGAAAGAGTCGGGAGCCCAGAAGATGGGACACAGGAGGTGATGGGTTGGGGGCAGAAAGTGGAGACGAAAGCAGACGACAGAACATTGCTAGAGAGCAGGAAAGGAGGTGGAAGGAAACAATTTTAGAGAAGAAAATGTTTCCATCGCTACCCGTATTCGAATCCATGACCTTTGAATGAAAGGCGAACACCTTAACCTCTAGGCCACGAGAGCCCCCAATGTAGCTTCTATAATGTGACAAAAGTGGGCGCTGGGCATTAATTAAAAAGGTTGATAAGCACAGCTCTATACCTTTCTTCTATTCAGAAAAGAATGGTAAGAGCGATGATAACAGAAATATACTTGTTTCCCTCTTGAGTGATTGGGGTAAAAGGACGAAACCAGGGGGGGGGGGAGAAGGAATGAGGAAAATGATTTTCGAAAAAGGGTAGCGGGGGAGGGGGGTTTCACACATGACAGAATAATAAATGATATGATACAAATCAGGATGATCGTTTCTCACAACAGATGGCCCTAAAGTAATAATTATGTATTGCGGTCATGGCTCACTTTGGGATTTAAGGCAGCTTTCACATTCTGATCGTGCGGGGAAGAGATCACGCGCGCACACATGTGTATGTGTGTGTGTGTGTGTGTGTGTGTGTGTGTATGTGTGTGTGTGTGTGTGTGTTTGTGAATGTGAATGTGTACAAAAGAGCAAATTCTTATTGTGGGCACGCCCAAAACAATTATCGGTCATTACTGGACGAACGAACAAGCAGACAGACGTGCTGACAAACAAACACATCAATAGACCATCGTGCACACTGCCAAACAGCACAGACACTGTTTATTGCCTGGCAATAGCGCAGAATGACAAGAAACACGAGCAGATTGATAGGCCGACAATTGTGCACTCATACGTCACACACACGGCTGGGCTCGAGGAAGGAGAAACAATCAGTATACCACGTATTATCATAACGATATGATGTCGATCAATATACGCAACACTGGGAGACAGACGCCGGTCTTAATGTGGAAAACATGGACTGATTTCAAAGAATTTTGTGAGGGGGCTCATTCGACCAGATAGGCCCAAACGAAGTGATTTGACCTCTTGCTGTTGGGGGTTTTTTTTTTTAGTTTTTTTTTTTTTTTTTTTTTGGGGGGGGGGTTCTTTAAATGGGAGGTTTCTGTTCCCTCT
>NW_004797544.1:4795-6871 GCF_000002075.1 Aplysia californica | reverse complement strand
CTTTGCTTTTGTTATTGAATGCATGGATCGTTGGAAGGCTTTGTGACAAAACGAGTGATATCTGAATTCTATAGCAAATTAATTTATAAAAGGCTAGATGATTATTCAATTCACATGATATGTTTGCCATGCGGGCCATGAGCAATACCGAATTGTAGCAATATGAAATCATTAATGACAGGGTGTTTTGAGTAAAAAAAACATTAAAATGCAAAAGGTAAGATTTCCACTTAAATGGTGTCAATGTTGGAAAGGTTGGGGTTCAAATAAATAATATCTACCTTTAAATGTGCGAAAGTGTATAGATTCAACGCACCTTGCAACACTGTAAGAATGCAACAATAATAAAGAGGTGAAACCTCCGATTTTAACATCCATCTCCGATAGGACGGAGCCAAAAGGGAGAGCTCATGTAAAACAACCTGTTTTGTCAAAGATGTTAAGATAATTTCATGAAATATTGATATTCAAAATGAGAAGGGAAGAGAAAGATAAAAAAAACTAAAAAAGGAAACTGAAAAATGATTTGACACAGGCAGCTATAAATACTGACAAAACAAACGTACAGCTGGATATGAAAAAATAGATCTGCATCTGGCACAAGGATTACCTATCTTCGGACCTATCTTCAGATCCGGCCCGCGAGGTCAGTCAGTTCGTTTGGCCCGCCGCCATGCCACCTTGCGGGGGAAAAAAACTCAGAAGATTGTATTTGTAGCCCGCTCAGGACTTGGGCATCAAAACAATATAATTTATTGTTTCATGTATTTCATCAACTCTATACGGAAATTAAGCGTGAGTTATACACTTCATAACTTCTAGCCTATGTATCACACCCTTGCTCGGTTGAAATTATACTAATATTTCATTTATAAGGAAGACTAACATACAATTTTCAAAATCCGTTATGCACAGACTCAGCGATTATTTAATGACTTTATATTATATATAGCTTTGAGGGACTATTGTGTTATTCGGTACCCCCCCGGGCAGTGCCACTGGCTGAAGTACCTTTAGGCCATTCCCAAGGGGAGGACATTTCTCGTTTATACACAGTAGAATTGTAAATGGGCTGATCTAACAATGTCAGGCTCATAACTGTGCCTAATCTACAACAGGGAACTGCTGCCTTTTCTTTCCTAATCCTTACTATCGTCATTTCCTCTACTTTTTTGGTATGTTTGTCGCACTCTTGTGACCCACTATTTCCGGGGTGCCTTGATAGTCGAAGCAGACTTTGTGCTGTTGAAGCTGGAGAGGCGAGCAGAGTAAATCTGATTCCCTGTGAGTATTTCTCTGTTGACATCCACCCGTTGGCGCTCATATGACCTTATGCAGTTGCCAGCGCCGTAAAACCTCTACTAAAACTAAACTAACTATGTTATTCGGTAATCAAATATAGGCCTATTTTTATTTAGGTCTGTGTTCAGGGGAAAATTTAACACTTTAGGGTGTAAGTGGCTGCTGGGTGCTCTGGTGTGGTTTGCTCCGTCTTTGTTATCCGACATCTATTGCCCTTTTCTCTCCTCCTTTTTCGTGTTTGTTACTCTCCTGTATCAACTCTAGTCTTTAGCACTTATATCACCTAATTGCTTTGCAAGTGCTGTAAACAGTTCTTTATGGTATCAAGACCGTTTGTACCCGATCGCCCACGCACAGGTATAACGGATTCTAGTCCCCCGACCTGCGTTCGGCATTCTTTCAGTTATTCGGTTCGCTCTGGAAAAAAAGTAAGAAAGTTTGATTACCCCAGGTCAAGAGAAAATTGCCTTTATTCAGGTACAATGTACTGGGCAAAGTTTACGCCCTTTGGCTATTTCTCCATCGTAGCTTTAAAAAAAAGTATGCCCTTTCGGAATTTCCGGGGCTTGATTTCACCCCCACCCCCCCACCCCAACCTTTCCTCCCACACACACACGATATACATACACACATACCCCCTTCTCTCCACGCCCGCGTGGACACCATATGAGTTGAGGAAGGGGGAAAAGAGGGAGAAAAGGAGAGAGACACAGAGAGAGAGAGAGAGAGAGAGAGAGAGAGAGAGAGAGAGAGAGAGAGAGAGAGAGAGAGAGT
>NW_004797544.1:0-3535 GCF_000002075.1 Aplysia californica | reverse complement strand
TCTTCTTCTTCTTCTTCTTCTTCTTCTTCTTCTTCTTCTTCTACTTCTTCTTCTTCTTCTTCTTCTTTTTCTTCTTCTTCTTCTTCTTCTTCTTCTTCTTCTTCTTCTTCTTCTTCTTCTTCTTCTATCTATCTATCGATCTTTCGATCTATCGATTTATCTGTCTCATAGTTTGAGTATACTTGAGAACATAGGTCTGTGTATATGACGGCTATGTGCGAATATGTTCCTTGAAATCCAGTACTTCCACATATAATGTAAGGGAGGGGCAGTTCAAACCAACCAAAACTGCTCGGAAAAGTATCCCTTTTTATTAAAACTCACAGCAGTTCCCACGCACTTAGAAATCTGGGCTACACGCTCGCAATGGGACGTTTCCTGTTTGGGTGTAAGTAGCCTCGCTTTCGTTTCCTAGCGAAACCCGTTGTGTGTAACAAGAACGGGGGTAATTTTTTTTTTAAGTAGGCCTAAATTTTGGTTCCTGCTAAACCAGCTAGATAAATAGCAGGAACAATGGCTAGATTACACTCTACCAAGTTCAAAGTTAACACATGTAGTTTGGTTCTGAAGGTTGAGAAAGTAGAAATTGAAGAAAATTTAGGTCAACTTTATATTGCCGTTGGCAGGAGAGGGTGGATAATGTAATCAGCATTGCATTTTGCCAAGATAATTTTCTTCATTCCAATTAGACTTCCTTTTTTCTTAGACATTGATTTGAAGTTCAATGCTCAAAAGGTAGAGAGTAAATAGGCTCAAATGTGAGGGGAAAAATAGCTTCAAATCTTGAGTAAGTGAAGCGAGTTTTGACTCTGAAGTCATTGATATTCGAAATGATAGTGTTTTTATTTTTGAAGTTAAATTTACCCATAATAATCATACTTTCACTTTCAATGTTACAGAGTAGAGTGTGTAATGAGAGACATTGACATAAATTTATCATAATGATTCCATTTTGTTTTGTTGTTTTTTTAATTTACAAATAACATTGATACCAAGCATTCTTTCAGTGTTAGGAAAGTAAAGCGTGTAGTGACATTGATACAAATATACTAATTGTGTCTTGATTTGTTTCATTACAAATATTACGTATTCTTTCACTGTTATCCTATTTCACAACTTGACAGGTGATACAGGAAAATGAGATTCAGACGTTTTGCAGTTCTTCAGACCACTAATAAATGCATTTATATATTATCGCATATCCACGCTCTGCGGCATGCTCTCCGTGCTCAATAACACATTATTACCCCAGCAGACCCTAGAACACTCGGAAACATTCTCTGCTTCCCTGGAAACATACAGTGCAAGGTGCACTCAAAACACTAACAAACTAACAAGGTCTTTCGCTGTCTATAGCTGGGTACCCATTCCCTCCCACCTGGGTGAAGTGAGGAAGATTTGTCTAAAGTGAATTTTCCAAGGACACAACGTCGGGTCCCTGACGGGATTCAAACCCACGAACTTACGGTTGTGAGTCCGAGAGCCTAAGCACTCAGCCACCTACTTCTTAGCTGTCGCGGTCATTGATATTTTTCGTTGGAGAGTTATCTACCACGTCTGTGTTTGAGCAACATCACTTCTCCATACGTTGAGATTAGTGAGCGCGTAGCTCGTCTTGGAATAGCAGACTGTCCTCTTCTGACACGGAAATGTGAGACGCGAGAGAGCAGAAGAAATGGTTTCGTACTTTTCAATTAATGTTTTTTCTTCTTTTTTCTTTTATATTTGTATGTGTCTGGTTTATGGTACGGTTTTTTTCTGAGGGACACCAGTCAGTGCGAAACTGGACAGTGCCAGACAATTTTGGGAGATTGTGGACAGCTAAACGAAAAGAAAAAAACAACTTAAAACCAAAACTGAGAACCCCAAAACACGATGTTTAAATTTTCAAATAGTGGAGCCCTTTACACCTCGATTGACCTCCGGCATACAGTCTCAGTACACAGACTGAGATACTATCATCATCCAGTGCCAGATCTGTGACAAACATCAGCGATCATGGTTCTCCATTCATTCCTTTGCTCGGACGCTCTTAAAAAAGCTACGTTTCCCTGATCTTTCCCTGTTACCCATCAGTTTAGGTTCCCTGTGTTGGTCGCTCTCAGCCTACCCCTGCCTCTTTTGCATTCAATTTTGCCTGTGAGAGCTAGATCTAGATCTGTTCAGGTGTCCCAAAAACTACATTGGTCGTTTTTAACAGTGAGCGTCCCATGTGGGCTTCATCAGACACTACCTCATTTGATTTCTTTTCCTTCCACGATATTCTTAGAAATCTCCTAAGAAACCACATTTCTGTTGCTTCTATTTTATTTTCACTGTCTTTAGTAATTGTCCAGTATTCACAGCCATATAGAAGGTTGACCGTACATAGCATTTCAGAACTTTCATTTTGGTAGTCATTGAGATGTTTCTATTTTTCAGGATTGGGCTCATTTTATTGTAATTCGCTGTGGAACATTTAGCATCTGATGTTTTATATATCCTAGAAATTTAAACTGTTGGAATTGTTTGATCTTTTCACCTTTCCTAATGAGATTACAAATAGGATTTGCTGCTTTTTTATATTACCGTGCATTCTGTTTTCTTTACATTCTTTACATTCAACTATCATCCGTTACGTTCACTTTCTGTTACAACAGTATCTAGAAGCGATTAGGTCCTTTTCTGAGTCTGCTATAAAAACTGTGTCATCGGTATATCTGCTCCATTCACTCTGAGACCTGGACATTCCTCTATGTTTTTAAGGATTGCTTCACTGTGTATGTTAAAGAGGTCTTTCTGTGCTTCAATACATATTTCCAATAACATTGTTAAGGGGCATATAACATTTGTTGTGCCCTTGTCAGGAACAAAGCCGAATTGCGTTTTAGATATCTCTGGTCTTACACTTTTTCTCAATCTTCCCATTAGTTCTCGCAGGCAGCAATATTTTTGTAAAATGACTCATGAAGCTAATTGTTCAATGCATGTCACACTCAGTAGCACCTGGTGTTTTAGGTAAAGCTGACTTCATCATATCTTCTGGGATACTATAAAAATATACATCGCTTTTAAAAGCAAGCCCGTCATTTTTTTTTTCTAATCGCAAGATTATCTTTATTGAACGCATGTTGTGGGAACTTTTTGTGCAGAAAGGGTTCACTTTAGTTAGAATTAATTTTTTGTAACTAGTTTTGCCACTAAAAAGCGTCATAGATGAGCTGTGACGTAAGCCATATGCGTATACAAAATGTGCATGGGAAGCGGGAATTGCTGTGAACCAGTCCATTTTCCGCGTGAAGGTGATTTTTAGTATCTATTATCTATTTGTGGGGGCCGAATTTTGCTATTCAAAAAGGCTTTTTAATGGCTGTATCGATCGACATGCAGTTTTCGCCAAAAAATTCTTTAAAATATTCTCCTGAGCATGGCGCCCTTCGTTTTTTTCAGTTTAGAGACAGTTTTGCCCGGGTGGCGGCCGAAGCCTACTCTTATCGATTTTAGACCACCAAGGGATCTTTAACGTGCGCAACTTGCACACGGGCCCTCCGAGATT
>NW_004797543.1:961853-963871 GCF_000002075.1 Aplysia californica | reverse complement strand
CTCTCTCTCTCTCTCTCTCTTTCTCTCTTTCAAAAACCCTGCCTCAAATAATCATTCGCTGCACTAAATGACCGATATTGAGTCGAGCGATGTGATTTTTTCGCTCTCAGAATCAAACGCACACAGCTGCCAGCCAGCGCATTATAAACGTATTTGATAGGTTTTTGGGGTCAACAGGTCTGTGCTTCCAAACCTAAAAGCAACATAAAATTTTGCTCTCTAAAGTTTTCTCCTTTTGCCTCCTTTCTTGCTCTCTAACCATGTTCTGTCGTCTGCTTTCGCCTCCACTTTCTTCCCGCCTCCCTCCCCCCTCTCCTTTGCCCCCCTCCTCAGGGCTTCTCACTCTTTCTTCAGCTTTTGTAGTATGACGTCTTTCAGCCACATCCCTGATATTAGGGTAGGTAAGGTCTAACACATAGCCTTCTCGGATAAGGGCGAAACTGTCTCAGAGGTTTCGTGTGCAAGTTGCACACCATAAAGTTAAAGTTCCCTCGGTGGTTCTAAAATCGACCAGAGCTGGCTTCGGCAGCCACGCGAACAAAATTCAAAATACATTCCTACCAGACCGAAAATTAATGCTTAATGTGTCCCGCGCGCTCGAATGACCTCGTGCAGTTGCGAGCACCGTAAAACATTTAACAAAAGAGAGGAAAAAATGAAAGAATTTGTCTGAGTACAGAAGCCTGTCCGTCTTACTGTTGGCCTGCACCAGACGACTAAATTATTGTTCAGATGGTGGGTGGTTGGCGGGTGCTCTGGTGTGGTTTGCTTCTTCTTTCCTATCAGACATCTATTGTCTTTATCTCCCCTCCTTCTTTTTCGTGTTTGTTACTCTCTTGTAACACCTCTAATCTTCGGCACTTTATGACCTTATTGTGTTGCAAGTGACGTAAAACATTTACTAAAACTAAAAATAGTAAAACGTTTTTTGAACATTTTATGTATTTCATGAAAATATTTCTACGTTTTGCCTGGGCCTAGACTTAACAGTAAGTGGTTGGTGTGTAATTTGATCCTTCTTTCCTCTCAAACATTATCTTTCGTCCGTATCTCTCCCCCCCTCCTTCCTTTTGTATACCCAATTCGCTAGCTGTGGCATCGCTAATCTTCGGCACGTATATTTATTGTGTTGCGTGTGTCGTCAAAGTCTTACTACAAAACTAAAGTATAGATCTATATAACCTATTTTTGTTGTGAGTATTGTAAAACTTTTACTAAAACTTAAACTTATACGATGTAATTGTGTTGTAAGTACCGTGAAACTCTTACTTAAACTAAAACTTACATATGGGTGGTTGGCGGATGCTCTGGTGTGGTTTGTTTCTTCTTTCCTATCAAACATCTATCGTCCTTATCTCACCTCCTTCATTTTTATGTTTGTTACTCTCTTGTAACACCTCTAATTTATGCAGTTGCGAGTGTCGTAAAACCTCTACTAAAACTAACTAAAACTAACTAAAACTTACATATGACTTATTTGAGTTGTAAGCGCTGAAAAACTTATTTGAACTAAAACTTCCATGACTTATTACTGTTGTAAGTGCCGTAAGGTGGGTGGTTGGCGAGTGCTCTGGTGTGGTTTACTTCTTCTTTCCTATCAGACATTATCGTCTTTATCTCCTTTCCTTCTTTTTTAAATGTTTGTTACTCTCTTGTAACACCTCTAATCCCTCTGGCGCTCATATGACCTTATGCACTTTCGAGCACAGTAAAACCCCCACTAAATCTAACTGAAAAACCTGTTTGAACTAAAATTTCTATGACATATTAGTGTTGTTAGTTCTTCGAAACTCTTAACGAAAACTTGCAGAAGGGAACCAGGAACTTATGGACAGCACACGGCCGTGCGTATAACGATGCTGATTGTTGCAGTGCCAGGGTGTTTTTTGTTGCTGTTGTGTAAATATTGTGGCGCGTCTCGCCCCTTTTATCTGATGTAGTTAGCAGACGTGGGGCTGGCCGGAGAGGACTTCCTCTGTTGTCGCTATCACTACCATCTGGATGCGGAGAGGGATGGG
>NW_004797543.1:959633-960773 GCF_000002075.1 Aplysia californica | reverse complement strand
ACACACACACACACATACACAAATACATACACAAATACATACACAACACACGAACACACACATACACACACACACACAAACAAACAAATACATGTACAACACACACACACACACACACACACACACACACACACACAGATGAATTTAGTAGCACCCCCATTTGATGTTGAAGCTACCATAAGGAGATAAAAGTTTTAAGCTCCTTGAGCTACCGTCAGAGTTGACCGTTACCGTAAACACTTCCAAGTGGGTGGTTGGTGGATGCTCTGGTGTGGTTTGCTCCTTCTTTCCTATAAAAGAATTCAATCTTCTCTATCTCCCCTCCTTCTATTTTTTGTTTGTTACTCTTTCGTAACACTTATAATCTTCGGCACTTATGTGACCTTTTCGTGTTGCAAGTGCCGTAAAACTCTTACTAAAACTAAAACTAAAACTAAGAAACACTTCTAATCTGTGTGATCTGTGGGTGTGAGCAGTGCTGGTGATGTTTAGTTGGATACTCTCAGTCTCACCTTCAAGCTAACGAGTATTTTTGTTGTAATATGATCCAACATGGCGGCTTGAGCCACCGTGGAAAGCCCGCTGATTGATAGATGTATCGCTTCTCTTTCACTGACTACGCGGCGCACGCTTTCCCTCGTGTGGGTGGTTGATGGGTGCTTTGCTGTGGTTTGGTCGTTCACCCTTCTTTCCTGTCACACATCTATCGTCCTTGTCTCTCCTTCTTCTTTCCTATCAAACACCTATCGTCCTTATCTCTCCTCCCTCTTTTTTATGTTTGTTACTCTCTTGTAACACCTCTAATCTTCTGACGCTCATATGACCTTATGCAGTTGCAAGCGCCGTAAAACCTCTACTAAAAATATAAGTAAAACCCCATACCCTTTCACCATTTTCCCAACTCCCAGCATGCTCTATGTGTTTTACCCCTCTGTATAACCCAGCAGACTCCCAGAACATTCACAAACATTCTCGGCTTCCCGGGAAGCATGCGGTGCAAGCTGCGGGTTGCAGACGCTCAAACACTAACAAACTGACAAGATCTTTGGCTGTAAAATGTTACCTTTGCCGGCTTGTGGTCCCATGACCGGTGTATCTCTTTTGTTGTGGGGGGGTTTATCATACGGATAAAAGAAAGCG
>NW_004797543.1:956664-959067 GCF_000002075.1 Aplysia californica | reverse complement strand
CACACACACACACACACACACACACACACGAGCACGCACGCACACACATCTGTTACGCTCTCCAAGTAGATTTTTCTGGGTGTTCCCCTTCCTTGTGGGTGGTTGGCGGGTGCTCTTGTGTGGTTTGCTCCTTATCAAACATCTATCATCCTTATCTCCCCTCCTTCTTTTTTATGTTTGTCACTCTCCTGAAACACCTCTAATCTTCGACAGTTATTTGACTTTACTTTTTTTGTGTTGCAAGTGCCGTATTACACTTGCTAAAACTAAAACAAACAATACAAAATTCCCCTGCCTTGTTTGTCTACAAATTGCCCGTGAGAGGTAGATGTTCAATGATTCAATTGACCCGTTTTGTAGGTGGTTGGAGGGTGCTCTGGTGTGTTTGCTTTTTCCTTCCTATTACACATCTATCGTCCTTATGTTATCTCCTGCTTTTTTACACATCTATCGTCCTTATGTTATCTCCTGCTTTTTTACACATCTATCGCCCTTATGTTATCTCCTGCTTTTTTGTGTTTGTTACTCTCTTGATACACCTCTAATCTTCGGCAGTTATATGACCTTATTGTGTTTCAAGTGCCGTAAAACACTTACTAAAACTAAACTAAACTTCTTTTTTGTGTTTTGTTACTCTCTTGTAACACCTCTAATCTTCTGGCGCTCATATGACCTTATGCAGTTGCGAGCGCCGTAAAACCTCTACTAAAACAAAAACAAAACTTATATAATATGTAATGACCTTATTGTGTTGCAAGTGCCGTAAAACTCTCACAAAAACTAAGCCACCTGTTGCGTTGTGTTGCAGGTCCCCGCCATGGTCCGGTCGGTGTCTCAGAGCAAGGTCCTGGCCATGAGGCAGCAGTGTCAGCTGGTCTGGGAGTCCTACTTCTCTTCTGTCGACAAGATCATCAACACAGTCCTAGAGGTAGGTCGTACATTTACGGGGTCGTACTGGTAGGTCGTACATTTACGTGGTCGTAGACCAACTCGGTCGTAGAGGTAGGTCGTACATTTACACAGTCGTAGATATAAGCGGTCCTAGATTAACGCGGTCGTAGAGGTAGGTCGTAGATTAACACGGTTATAGAAGTAGGTCGTAGATTTACGTGGTCGTAGATCAACACAGCCATAGAGGTAGGTCGCAGATTTACGCGGTTGTAGATCGATGCGGTCGTTGTGTATGTTACTCTCTTGTAGCACCTGTAATCTTCGGCACTTAAATGACCTTATTGTGTTGCAAGTGCCGTAAAACCTCTTCTACTAAAACTAAACTTATCTCCCCTTCTTCTTTTTTATGTTTGTTACTCTCTTGTAACACCTCTAATCTTCTGACGCTCATATGACCGTATGCAGTTGCGAGCGCCGCAAAACCTCTACTAAAACTAAACTGACCTATCGCCGTAAAACCTCTACTAAAACTAAACTGGCCTTATGTTGTTGAGAGCGCCTTGAAACCTCTACTAAAACTATACTGACCTTATGCAGTTGCGAGCGCCGTAAAACATTTACTGAAACTAAAATAAACACCGTTCCCCCCAGGTTGTGAAGAACCGCGTGCACAAACACCAGATCCGACCCTCCTACCACTGGAACACGGTGCCGGGCGCCCATGTGGTGCTGCCCGAGTGGTCCGACACCCCCAACCACTTCCCCTTCTACTACGGCCCGCTGGGGGAGCGAGCCACGGACAAGTTCACCGCGGTTATCTACGCTACCAGCCCGGTCACCGCTTCCTCGCCGCTCTTCCGAGTTTTGCACACGGTGGCCAAGTCCAAGTTTTGTCATAAGGTGAGTGTGTGGGTGTTGTTGGTGGGTGGTTGGCGGGTGCTCTGGTGTGGTTTGCTTCTTCTGTCCGATCAAACGTCTGTCGTCTTTATCTACCCTCCTTCTTTTTTTGTGTATGTTACTCTCTTGTAACACCTCTAATCTTCGGCACTTATGTGACCTTATTGCGTTGCAAGTGCCGTAAAACACTTACTAAAGCTAAAGCTGTGTTGTTGGTGTTGTTGTTGTTGTGGTTTTGTTGTTGTTGTTGTTGTTGTTGTTATTGTGGTTTTGTTATTGTTGTTGTTGTTGTTGTTGTTGTTGTTGTTGTTGTTGTTGTTGTTGTTGTTGTTAGTGGTGGGGGTGATGGTGGTGTTGTGTTGTTGTTGTTGTTAGTGGTGGAGGTGATGGTGGTGTTGTGTTGTTGTTGTTGTTGTTGTTGTTGTTAGTGGTGGGGGTGATGGTGGTGTTGTGTTGTTGTTGTTGTTAGTGGTGGAGGTGATGGTGGTGTTGTGTTGTTGTTGTTGTTGTTGTTGTTGTTAGTGGTGGGGGTGATGGTGGTGTTATGTTGTTGTTGTTATTGGTGGTGGTGTTGGGGTGGGGATGGTGGTGATGTTGTGTTGTTTTGTTGTTGTT
>NW_004797543.1:953184-954419 GCF_000002075.1 Aplysia californica | reverse complement strand
TGTGTGTGTGTATGTTACCCCCCGTGTGAACTATCCTCTTCGAGGACGTAAGCACGCATGACGTAACTTTCTGTGGGTGGTTGGTGGGTGCTCTGGTGTGGTTTGCTCTTTCTTTCCTATAAAAAAATTGTCGTCTCTCCCTCCCCTCCTTCCTTTTTGTGTTTGTTACTAACACCTCAAGTCTTCGGCACCTATATGACCTTATTGTGTTTCAAATGCCGTAAAACTCTTACTAAAACTAAACCAAAGCGATGTAACTTTCTGCACTGAGCTGCTCCGGCTTGATAATGACAGCAACCCCCCCCCTCCCCCGGCAGTGCTACTGACTGAAGTGTCTTTAAGCCATTTCCAAAGGGGGAAGAGCGGGTGGTTGGCGGGTGCTTTTGTGCGGTTTGCTCCCCCTTCCTATCAAACATCCATCATCCTTATCTTATCTCTCCTCCTTTTTTGTGTGTGTTACTCTATTGTAACACTTCCGATCTTCAGCACTTATATGACCGTATTTTGTTGCTAGTGCCGTAAAACTCTTACTAAAGCTTTAAAAAGGGGGGATATTATTAACATGCTGTTATGTACTGTAGAATTGTAAATTGGCTGATTTATCAATGTCATGCTCATACTGTGCCGGAACAACATAGGGCGAACTGCTGCTTTGTCTTACCTCATCCTATCGTCATTTTTCCTCTACTTCTTTGGTATGTTTGTCACTCTCTTGTGACCTGCTATTTCCGGTTGATAGTCGAAGCAGACTTTGTGCTGTTGAGGCTAGAGAGGTGAGCGCAGTAAGCCTAATTCCCCGTTTGGAATTCTCTGTTGACATCCATCCTGTGGCGCTCATAATAGGACATAATGGAGCTGCGAGCGCGTAAAATCCGTAACAAAGCAAATTATGTCAGCAACGCTCGTCGATATGGAGGGGGGAGGGGGTGGGAGAGAAAAGTGGGTGGTTGGAGGACGTCTCTCCTCGGCCTTGCTACTCTATGCGTTCATATAAGACAGGATCACTGACAGACAAACCAGCAGATCTCTGCCTTAAAGGATTCAGAAAACAAGGAGTGCTGAGTGGGTAGAGGGGAAAGGTGATGTTTGGTAAAAGAATTAATTATTCAGCTATAGTGACGGAGGGGATAAATCTTCAAAGGATAAAACATAGGAACATGTATGTATTTTAGCCGAATCTGCACGGTTTATAAGTGGGTGGTTGACAGGTGTTGTGATGTGGATTGCTCATTTGT
>NW_004797543.1:949347-950993 GCF_000002075.1 Aplysia californica | reverse complement strand
TCCTCCTCCTCCTCCACCCCCTCCCCATCCCCTGCTTTCTTGGCATCTTTGTTTTTGCAAACTTGTAATAATGATCAATCTCCATGTGGTTTGCTTCTTCTTTCCTATCAAACATCTATCGTCCTTATCTCTCCTCCTTCTTTTTTGTGTTTGTTACTCTCTTTTAACACTTCTGATCTTCGGCCTTTATATCATATGACCTTATTGTTTCGCAAGCACAGTAAAATTTCTACTAAAATTGAACTCTAATTTTCGGCAGGTATATTATATGGCCTTATTGTGCCGCAAGTACCGTAAAACTCTTACTAAAAATAAACTGTAGTTTTCGGCACTTATATTATATGACCTTATTGTGTTTTGCTAGTACCACAAAACTCTTACCAAAACAACCCCCCACCTCTCTCCCCCTCCCCTCCCCCCCCTCTCTCTCTCTGTCCTGTGGGTGATGACGTGTCAGGTTGTGGTCTTGTGGCACTGTGACGTCCCCCCGCCCCCCTCACACCGCTGGCCGGCTGACCTGGGGGTACCTGTCAGGGTCAAGGTCAGGGACATCAAGGTGAGTCATATCTCAGTCCATCTATTTATTCTTTATTGTTTTCTTTCTCTCTCTCTTTTTTTTCTTCCTTTTTGTCTTTTTTGTGGTTTTATTCATTTATTTAATTTTAAAATCTTTTGAAAAACTTGGTAGATTATATTATTTCTTTTCATTTCTTTCCTATTCTTGTCTTTCTTTTTTTTCTGTTCTTTCCTTTTCTTTCTCTTTTCTTCTTTTTTTCTTTTTTTTACTTTTCTTTTCCTTTCTTTTTTTCTTCCCCCCCCCTGTAGATATTTGTTCCTTGCACCCCAGTGGACACAATAGATCTTCTCTTTTTTTCCCTTTCCCCTCTGTTCTTGCCATTGTTTTCCTTCTTTCTTTCCCCAACAGCTTTATGATCATTACATATCGATCTGTCTGTCTGTCTGTCCGTCTGTCCGTCCGTCCGTCTGTCTGTCTGTATTACTGACTTTTTGTTTGTTTGTTTGTTTGTTTGTTTTGTTTTTGCTTTTCCGAACAAAAGTACTGTTATTGTGTCGTTGACATGTTGGCCTTCTTCTAATTACTTGGACTTAGAATGTGCTTTTTGAATGAAGCTCAACCTTATTTTTTTCCTCCCCTTCCCCTCCCATCCTCTTCCCCCTATCCCCTCCCCCTCCCTCCCCCTCTCCCCTACCTCACTCCCCTCCCTCCCCACTCCCCCTATCCTCTCCCATGCACACAGTCTGTGAATGCCCGGTTCTTCCCCTATGCTGAGATAGAGACAGATGCGGTGTTCAACCTGGATGAAGATGTCATACTCACTACAGACGAGGTACAGACTTTTATTTGTGTCACCTCGTGGGGGAATCAGGCGCTTATCTATTTTTGGGCTTTTGGAGTTAATGGTATTATCCTTACCACTTTTCCATCAATTGGGTCTGAATAGGTTTTTTTCGGTCTGTCAGTTGGATTTTTTAAAGTGATAAGTTGTTTAGCCTTTTACATTGTGACATCGCACGCCGATAAACTATATGAAATAAAACCCAAACTAGAATAGCGAAATCCTTCGGACCTCTCCAGAAGAGACGAAGTCATTTTTACTCAATTGCGCATCTAACACACGGCCCTG
>NW_004797543.1:947134-949209 GCF_000002075.1 Aplysia californica | reverse complement strand
AGACTTTGGAGAGATCCGAAGGAAATATTATAAATGCAAGAAATTACAAGATATTTTTCCCGTCGTTGGTCCCAGCAAATTGTAAAATGAAAACGTACTATTTAAAATGTTTATTGTTACCTATTGTTTTAAATCACAAATATATTTACACTGAATTTTAATATTTTAACATTTTAGCATTTTAAAGTCAATTAGTTAACCAATCGTGGAGTGAACTTTTGCGAAAGTAAACAACTTGTGTTTCGCGCGCTCATGTGACCGTAGCAGTTGCGAGCGCCGTAAAACCCTATACTACTACTACTAGATTGACGAATACACGAACTTTTAGTCGGCGCAATAATGCGCTGATTGGATGAAAGAGTGTTAAGCCTGTTCATTTTTCTTTCTTTTAATGAAAAAAATACCCATATCTTGAACAAAAGTCGAGATATGTGCAATCAAGGGAGGTGGGGGTCGCCTAGTAGGTGAAGTAGAATTCTTGAGAACATGGCCGCCAAAATTAGGTGACTTCCAAATCTTGAGAGTTCTTGGACACTGCCAATGTACATGTGCCTTTGTTTCCCATTTTTCGAAATCCTCGCAGAAATGTGTTTATAAATGGACATGACAGGTGCTGAGCCTAAAAAAAGAAAAAATCGATAAAAATTGCCCAAATGGTGGTGGGCGTGTGCTCAGGTGTGGTTTGCTCCTTTCAAACATCTGTAATCCTTATCTCTCCTCCTTTTTTATGTTTGTTACTCTCTTGTAACACCTCTAATCTTTGCCTGTTGGTGGTTGGCGGGTGCTCTGATGTGATTTGCTTCTTCTTTCCTGTCAAACATCTGTCATCTTTTTCTCCCCTCCTCTTTTTTGTGGTAAAAAAGTTGGCCTGCCTGATGACTTTTTTGTGTTGCAAGCACCGTAAAACTCGTACTAAACTAAACCTACAACTTCCTCGGCCAGGTGGACTTTGCCTTCGGCGTGTGGCTGGAGTTCCCGGAGCGCCTGGTTGGCTACCCATCACGCAGCCACTACTGGGAGGAGGCGCTGGGCAAGTGGCGCTACTCGTCGCGATGGACCAATGACTACTCCATGGTGCTCACGTCGGCCGCTTTCTACCACAGGTACACACTTGTCAGCTGTTGGGGGTGAAATAGTTTAGGTTCATTGTTCATTGTTCATTGTTCATTGTTTCATGCCTGCGTTTCACACATGTCCATTGATGCTCCGTTTCTCTCTCCAAAATGTCGATGTGGGTGGTTGGCGGGTGCTCTGGTGTCATTTGCTTCTTCTTTCCTATCAAACATCTATCGTCCTTATCTCTACTACTTGGTTTTTGTGTTTGTTACTCTCTTGTAACTCCTCTAATCTTCGGCGCTTATATGACCTTATTGTGTTGGAAGTGCCGTAAAATGTCAATGAGGATCTTTCCACTGATTGTGCCAGTGCATGTCTGGTTGAACGTTCTTCTGTTCTCTCTTGCAAGGATGCCAGATTATCTGCTTCCTTTTTGTGTTCCCAAAAGCAACATCCTCTCAAAAGCAACATCTGGTGGGTGGGTGATGGGTGCTCTAGTGTGGTTTGCCTCTTCTTTCCTATCAAACATCTATTGTCCCTATCTCTGCTTATTCTTTTTTATATTACTCCCTTGTAACACCTCTTCTGGCACTCATATGTCGTTATGCAGTTGCAAGTTCTGTAAAACCTCTGCTGAACCCCCCTTCCCCCCAAAACAGCAGTACTGGCCTCTGTCTCCTCAATAGTACAGGTTACATCCCCCTATGAACACTGTGGGGTCATTTAAGAGGCGGGGCCTCTGTTTTTAATATGGGTCTCTGAAAAGATAGATCCGAGAGGGAAAATTCTTCTTATGTATCTTTCCCAAGGACACAACGTTGGACCAAGCTAAGGCTTGAACCCCGGAGCCCGCAACCTCACGATTACGAGTCCGGTAGCCTAACTACTAGGCCATAGAGGCCGTAAACTGTTGTGCTTTGAAAACTGAGTGTTTATTTTGTAGTTTTCGATACTGAAACTGACTTGGTATTGAATTTTTAAAATTTCTACAAATTTAAATCTCAAACGCCTGCAAGTTG
>NW_004797543.1:938220-940497 GCF_000002075.1 Aplysia californica | reverse complement strand
GGGGGACCCTGGGGGACTGAGCTGCTTGTTTCATCAGGCTTGTCAGTTTTCCCAGATTTTCCTGTGACGGTCCCAGATTGGGCAATGAAGAATTTGAGAGCCTTATCACTCATTGGTGTATATCACACATTGATGAATATCACACATTGATATATATCGCACATACGCTGCACCAAAACCAGTCCCACTCAATGTCATCTTTCTTTGTTGTTTTGTAAACCGATGCTACAACTCTGGTGTACTTGATTGCGTTGATTTTGCGACAAAAGTTTTTGTCAAGCCTGTATGTTTTTTTCCTGCCGATGAGTTGTTACAGATGTAAATGTGTTCAGTTGCTGTGAATATCGCAGGTGTGTGGGATGTGTCGAAACAGAGTTACGAATGTCTTCTTGTGTGAACGTTAAATCAGTATGGAAGAAAGGGGAGACTGTTTTTAAAAAAAGATGGAGCTGCGAAAGATACATCAAAGATCATATATTTTTCACTCTAATAGTGTTGATAGGGGCGTTAAACTCATACCATTTCACCATTTTTTTTCCCCCACTCACTCTAGTTGCGTATGGTATGGGTCCCCAAGTTTACTTTTGACTGTACAGCTTTAATTCAGTGACGTTTACAACAATAACACAAAATGTTATACCGGTTATTCTGAGTGGTATATTTCGTGAGAGAGTGAGAAAGTGTTTTTCCCGTGTGGGAGGGTCGGTCGTCTGTACCTTCTGACATCCAGTTGTGTTGAAAAATGCTTTTTAAAAAAAAATAACGGCGATGCTTTTTCCCCCCTTTCATCATGGTGCAATAGGAAGGAAGAGAATGAAGAATGTGGTGGTGCTTTGTTGTAGCCAATGATAAATACGAGAAATATTGTTTTCTTTTTTCTTATTGAATAATGTGTTTTGTGGGCCATTGTATTCTGGGTGCCATACTTGCTGTACAACTGTGGCTTCCTTCCTTCCTTCCTTCCTTCCTCTTTCGATACCTTGTGAAGAGCTTTATTTTATTATAATCTTTTTTTGTTGTACGTGGTCTGAATTACCGTACTGAGCCAGTGCCATGTCAGGAGTTACTTCCCTTGTCATCCGTTTGTGAGAGAGAGTAATTTCCCTTTTCATTGTCAGGTTTTGGGACAGTAGTTTCCCTTGACATCAGGGTTTGTAAGCGGCTGAGTGAATGTGTCATCTTTATTCGCGGTGTGGGGGGGGGATGTTGTATCTCTCTCTCATACCAGGTTGGTAATGACAGGCAGGATGGGAAGCCCACCTCCTGAATGGTTCACCAGTTGTTATATTTAGAAATTTTTAACTGTTTGGAGAAAGGTCAATTTTAAATCGGGTAATTTTTCCGTGTAAGTTGTAAGGGAATAGGGTTTGTGGTTAAGTGAAGTAAATTATGCTATATTTATATATATATATATGAAGGGCATAAGGGATAAACTAAGGATGTCACTTCTTTTTGGCATTTTGAGAGAAACAAAAACAAAATGTTCTGACAGCCCACGTGTCTCCAGTATAGTCAGTTAATTTTCCACAAGCCTGATATTGGCCGACTCATCAGGGTGGGATAGAAGAGGGTTTATTTTTGTAAGAGTTTTACGGTACTTGCAACACAATAAGGTCATATAAGTACCGACGATTAGAGGTGTTACAAGAGAGTAACAAGCACAAAAAAAGGAGGAGAGATCAGGACGATAGATGTTTGATAGGAAAGAAGTAGCAAACCACACCAGAGCACCCGCCAACCCACGCGACAACTCAAATTATACGAAAACTGACATCTTTTATTATTTCCTTGTACCTTTCATATAGATATAAATATTTCTGTATGCTTCCCTATTGTGGTTGGCGATCTTTCTGCATTTTTTAAATGAAAGCAAAAGATTGTCTTGAGTTCCAAACTTTCTGTGAAAATTTTGGGTATTTGGAGCGCGGTTTGACATGAGTTCAATTCTGATTTTGTTACAACTTTTCTGAACGCTTTGCCGCCTTATCTCGCCGATTGGCGATGTTTACCACCTAGTTTCTTTGGATTTTCCCCAAAATATGATGGCAGTGTTAAGTATATATGTCAGCCTTTCTGCTGGGATGTTGTATCCCTCTCAGCCCAGGTCTGTCTGCTGGAGTGTTGTATCCCTCTCATCCCAGGTCTGTCTGCAGGGATGTTGTATCCCTCTCAGCCCAGGTCTGTCTGCTGGGGTGTTGTATCCCTCTCAGCCCAGGTCTGTCTGCTGGGGTGTTGTATCCCTCTCAGCCCAGGTCTGTCTGCTGGGGTGTTGTATCC
>NW_004797543.1:934285-938120 GCF_000002075.1 Aplysia californica | reverse complement strand
ATCCCTCTCAGCCCGGGTCTGTCTGCTGGGGTGTTGTATCCCTCTCATCCCGGGTCTGTCTGCTGGGGTGTTGTATCCCTCTCAGCCCGGGTCTGTCTGCTGGGGTGTTGTATCCCTCTCAGCCCGGGTCTGTCTGCTGGGGTGTTGTATCCCTCTCAGCCCAGGTCGGCCTTGGCGGCCATGATCAAAGCTTCCTTGCTCCTAAATGACCCAAATTGTGTTGATGGGGATGTGAAATGTGTCACAACACGGTGGAATCAGGCGCTCGTCAATTTTTGGCCACGTGGAGTTATTTGTATAATTTTAAAGTTTTTTCATTTGTCTTGCTTTCAGTGAAAAGCAATGCTCATCTATCATGAATAGAAGTTGAGATATTTGTGATTGAAGGAGGTGGAGGGTCACATGGTTTTAGAGGTAAAATTAGTGAGAAAACGACTGCCAAAGTTTGGTGGATTTCCAAAGATTGAGAGTCATTAGAAACTTCAAATTTACATTTTTGTTCCTGAAAATTTTTCATAAATTCCATACAGAAATGTGTTTTCAAATGGACCTTAAAGGTGTTGAGTCAAAACAAAAATTCAATAAAAATTGCCAAATTGCCAGAAAAATGCCAGTTTCTTCGATTTCATTCTTTTGACGAGCGCCTGATTTCACCACGATGCCTCACATATTTACTATTACAATGTGTTTCTCTGTACTGGTAACTGAACTCAGCAGACCAGCTCTTAGTCTCACAAGGATGTGATTGATGGGCGGAACTATTTTATTTATAAGTCCCAAGTGTCAGTTTTTATCAGATTTAAAGTTTTTCCTGTTTCGAACAAGCGGGGTGGGTAGCCTGGCTATGAAATGATCTAAATTGTTTCGATGGGAGCCTAAACACACTCACAATACAGACCATGATAATGACAGGCCTACACATTCCACTATCACAAACAAACATGGCACACAGCCTCTGCCGAGTCTGCTCTCTTCACTTTTTCTTTTCTCTGTACGTTGGAATTTTGAGTTAGTGTGACTATAGTAGTAGGGCTGATCATATGTTTTGTATTAGTGGACACGTGCATGATTTGTGAAAGTTGTAGTTAGAGAGGGGAGGTAGAGAGAAAAAAGGAAAAGAAAGTGGAAGGGAAAGAGAGAATGAAATTGAAAGAGTGTTAAAGAATTAGAGGGAAGGGGTGGTATGGGAAGAAGAGGTGGGGGGACGGTGGGAAGAAAGAGGAAGGAAAGATAAATAGCAAAACAAGATCCTGAAACAGTTCTTTCGTTGAATTTATTATGCCGGTGTGACGACTATACTTAAGACCAAATTGTTGAGGGGTGTTGTTATGTTTAGTACATCACAGTTAGTGGGTGGTTGGCGGGTGCTCTGGTGTGGTTTGCTCCTTCTTTCCTGTCAAACTTCTGTCCCCTCCTTTTTTGTGTATGTTACTCTATTCTTCGGCACTTAAATGACCTTATTGTGCTGCAAGTGCCGTAAAACTCTTACTAAACGTCGCACTTGAGTTCATGAATAACAGTTCAGTGAAAGTGTCCAAGCTGTCCGGGTGGAAGGTATGAATGATAATTGATATGTCTCGTCCTGCAACAGTTTACATGTGTGTGTGTGTCTCTTCATGCTACACAGGTCTACTTTCTTTCTATTGCTGGCACTCAAAACGACAGAGATATCGAAAGCTTTGGTGTTATATCCCCTCCTCTCTTCCCAACACCCCCACACTGCCTGCAAAAGCCAACCCTTTAGCAAACTGAAGGAAAGGAGGTTAAAACAAAAACCAACTGACAAAACGCCCTCCTGCAGTGGTCACTTTCTGGATGTCTGCTTTGTGTCTTTCCAGTAGAAGTTGCATTCGTAAATGACGCTTTTTGATTTGTTTTATTTCGTTTGTTTTTGTTGTTGCTGCTTTGATTAGCTGGAAGGTACGGTAATTCACCTTGTCATCATTTTCTCATTGCTTGCAGTTTGACAGTCATGTCGCTTTCCTCTTGGGCTGCATAAACAGCATATACTGACATTGATCTATCTATATATATATAAATTTATATATATTAAATATATTATACATACATAAATTATATGTACTTTGAATAAGGCTGCAGATTTGTTTGAAGCATGTCTCGCAGAATCTGTGACATTGTGAAAAGGTGTGTACAATTCTTTCCTTGTGGTTGTGTGAACGGCTTCTTCTGTGTACTTCTTCCATTTGTTTCTGTTCTAGTTCTGGGGTGGAGTTGTCGAATTTTCTCCACTGTACCAGGGTGAAATTGTTTACTACCATCCGCTGTATGAGATTGTGTGCTTATGTCGTTTATTATTGGAGGATGAATTTGTGTAAATTACGCTCCTTGTTTGAGCATGAGTTTGTTTTCACTATTGATGGACAATGAGCAGTGACATGATGATGATGATTATTGCTGTTATTACCGCTGTAAAATTATATGTCTGTATTATGATATTATTTAATAAAGGCGCAAGAATTACTTCTACTACACACACATGCACCAACACACAACAGCCTGTACGCTACATCAAAACCTGACCCACCCGGATGTAATTTTGTTGTGTGTTACACAATCTGATGTCACAGCGTAAACGCATAAACTGAGTGCATTCTTCTCCCTTCCCTGTCGCTCCCAGTAGCCGAATTATCGGGAGTGTCTCTTATTTCATCCCCGGAAACTGAGTGCACCCCTTTCGCTTTACTCTCCTTTTCCTGAACCGAACGCGCTATCTCGCCACTAAAATTTCTCGCAGTTCTCTCTCGGTAGATCGCCAGAAGTGTCTTTGTCCTCTCAACCTACAACGATAGACTCGGTGTCACAGAACCAAGCGCTCATTGCTGCAGTGCAAAATTTGTTGATCTTTTCTCAATATGGAGTTGCAGGTCATATCCATTTTCCTCTTCCATTAAAACTTCATCATATTCTCCAAAATCACCTCTTCGCAAAAAAAACAACACTATGTGGCCAGTACTGTTTTGGGACGCGGGGTCTTCTTTTCACCTAAATAAAACAATATATGAGTAATAGAAAAGCCTCCGTTATTGCTCAACACAAGGGCAGCAAACTCAGTACGATGTAGATCTAGTATGTTCATGACAACACCGGATGTCTGTGCGTGCCATGTTTAAGCCGATCAGGGAAACGGGTTAGACTGGAATGGGAATGCACTCAGTTAAGGCGTCTATGGCAGGCAAGTCCGATGGACTCGTTAACCGCGCGCGTTCACATCAAATAATCGGGTGAGTGACCGTTGTTCTCACCAACACTCGTATTTTGAAATGATAGTACAAATTGGCTAAATTTAGATAAGAAGGGAGATGGCCCGCTAAAGGTCTTTAAACGCATGCTTTATTGATACAATAGATATACACGGCTGATGTCGTTGAAATTTAAAAGTCAGCACAATCGCAAAGATGAGTTAATAAAAAACAATTCGGCCATTGTCGTCGCTTTAGTGAGGAATAAGGGATTTTTTTGGGTACATTTTGTGGGTCTGTCATTGACGTTAGTTAAAAAGAAACGACAGTCTTTGATGTGAACGTGGAGATGGTAGGCTTGTCAACACATTATGTGCCCAAGTCATTTTTGAGAATAAAAATTAGAATTGAAGAGTTAGTTTAAAATGAATATGGGTAGAAATTGAAAGAAAAGAGAAAAAAAGCCAGAATTTTTTTTCTTCTTTTATTTGAGAAAAATGTTTGAGGCACAGCGGAAAGTAAAGTAAAATTTTAAAATATGAGAAGGAATCAGGCGCGAGAGCGAGAGAGAGAGCGAGAGAGAGAGCGAGAGAGAGAGAGAGAGAGAGCGAGAGAGAGCGAGAGAGAGAGCGAGA